>NW_027101044.1:85488-87988 GCF_029633855.1 Hoplias malabaricus
TACCCTGCTCACAGTTCATCAGTCTGATGGTGACAGAGCTGTCAGGACGTATCTTTGTGTAAAAGCTGGGATTCTTTAAGTCGTCGCTGACCTCTGACCCCCAGCTGCTGCCACGTGTCAATCTGCTCCCAACGATCTCGTTAACGGGTAAACGGCCTTCACCTCAACGAGGCACTGACCTCATTAACGGCCACATCAAAGCCCTGTTTAGACCTCTCCCACCACAGAGCCTCCGACTCCTCACTAACACACACAGACAAGAGGGGGGGGGGGGTGAGAGAGAGGGGGAGAGAGAAACAGAGAGGGGGGCATTGTTGGGGACAAAAGTGGGGGAAGCAGGGACAGGGAGGGAGAGAGCTAGGTTGGAGGGAGCAGAGGAGAGGGGGGAGAGAGAGAAGAGAAGAGGGGGAGAGAGAGAGGACAGAAAGAGGAGGAGAGGGGGGGAGAGAGAGGAGGAGAGGGGGAAAGATAGGAGGAGAGGGGAGACAGACAGGAGAGAGGAAAAGGAGAGAGGTGAGAGAGGGGAGACAGAGAGGAGAGAGAAGGGAGACAGAGAGGAGAAAGAGAGAGGAGAGAGAGGGGAGACAGACAGGGGAGAGAGGAAAGAGAGGTGAGAGGGGAGAGAGGAAAGAGAGGTGAGAGGGGAGAGAGAGGGGAGACAGAGAGGAGAGAGAAGGGAGACAGAGTAGAGAGAGAGAGAGAGGAGAGAGAGGGGAGAGAGAGGAGAGAGAGGGGAGAGAGAGAGGGGAGACAGAGAGGAGAGAGAAAGGAGAGAGAGAGAGAGGAGAGAGAGGGGAGAGAGAGGAGAGATAGGGGAGAGAGAGGGAGACAGAGAGGAGAGAGAAGGGAGACAGAGTAGAGAGAGAGAGAGAGAGAGAGAGAGGGGAGAGAGAGGAGAGAGAGGGGAGAGAGAGAGGGGAGACAGACAGGGGAGAGAGGAAAGAGAGGTGAGAGGGGAGAGAGAGGGGAGACAGAGAGGAGAGAGAAGGGAGACAGAGTAGAGAGAGAGAGAGAGGAGAGAGAGGGGAGAGAGAGGAGAGAGAGGGGAGAGAGAGAGGGGAGACAGAGAGGAGAGAGAAAGGAGAGAGAGAGAGAGGAGAGAGAGGGGAGAGAGAGGAGAGATAGGGGAGAGAGGGGAGACAGAGAGGAGAGAGAAGGGAGACAGAGTAGAGAGAGA
The DNA here is from genome assembly GCF_029633855.1 of Hoplias malabaricus. Lineage (NCBI taxonomy): Eukaryota > Metazoa > Chordata > Actinopteri > Characiformes > Erythrinidae > Hoplias > Hoplias malabaricus. The sequence continues at coordinate 86,666 of NW_027101044.1, forward strand.
GAGAGAGAGAGAGAGGGGAGAGAGAGGGAGAGAGAGGGGAGAGAGAGAGGGGAGACAGAAAGGAGAGAGAGGGGAGACAGAGAGGAGAGAGAAAGGAGAGAGAGAGGAGAGAGAGGGGAGAGAGAGGAGAGATAGGGGAGAGAGGGGAGACAGAGAGGAGAGAGAAAGGAGAGAGAGAGGAGAGAGAGGGGAGAGAGAGGAGAGATAGGGGAGAGAGGGGAGACAGAGAGGAGAGAGAGAGAAAGGCAATAGTGGGGTGGGGGGGGGCAAGATGAGAGAATGAGACAGAGTTTGACTTTTAAACTGGACTTTATTTACAGCATCAGATAAAAACAAAAAACTACATCGCGTTACAACACACCAGTTTACATTTATCCTCTCCTTCATCAAAATCACAGTCCTGAGAGAGAGAGAGAGAGAGAGAGAGAGAGAGTACAACACAAAGTGTTACATCAACACAACTCCTGCCAAAAAACAGAAGCAGCATTCCCAGCTCTCACATCCGTTTAACGGAACTAGAGGAGAAAAGTATTCTCATTAATAGTTTAATAGCTATAACAAAACACAAAGTAACCATAATAAAAAAAATAATAATAATGGCGGCACGCAGCAGGTAGTGTCTCTGTCACAGCTCCAGGGACCTGGAGGTTGTGGGTTTGAGTTCCGCTCCGGGTGACTGTCTGTGAGGAGTGTGGTGTGTTCTCCCTGTGTCTGCGTGGGTTTCCTCCGGGTGACTGTCTGTGAGGAGTGTGGTGTGTTCTCCCTGTGTCTGCGTGGGGTTTCCCTCCGGGTGACTGTCTGTGAGGAGTGTGGTGTGTTCTCCCTGTGTCTGCGTGGGTTTCCTCCGGGTGACTGTCTGTGAGGAGTGTGGTGTGTTCTCTCTGTGTCTGCGTGGGTTTCCTCTGAGTGACTGTCTGGGAGGAGTGTGGTGTGTTTTCTCTGTGTCTGCGTGGGTTTCCTCCGGGTGACTGTCTGTGAGGATTGTGGTGTGTTCTCTGTGTCTGCGTGGGTTTCCTCCGGGTGACTGTCTGTGAGGATTGTGGTGTGTTCTCTCTGTGTCTGCGTGGGTTTCCTCCGGGTGACTGTCTGTGAGGAGTGTGGTGTGTTCTCCCTGTGTCTGCGTGGGTTTCCTCCGGGTGACTGTCTGTGAGGATTTTGGTGTGTTCTCTGTGTCTGCATGGGTTTCCTCTGGGTGCTCCAGTTTCCTCCCACGCTCCAAAAAAACACGTTGGTAGGTGGATTTGAGACTCAAAAGTGTCCGTAGGTGTGAGTGAGTGAGTGTGTGTGTGTTGCCCTGTGAAGGACTGGTGCCCCCTCCAGGGT
>NW_027101044.1:92988-97988 GCF_029633855.1 Hoplias malabaricus
ATAGTGACAGAGACACTACCTGCTGCTCCACCGTGCCGCTCAGTGCAGTATCAGTGACAGTAAAAAAACAAAGCGCTACTGCTGCAAAGTAATGACTGTAATTTTAAAGGTACATCATCTATGGTGTGGCCGAGTAAGGGTTAATCCCCACTAATGTGCAATGATGAGACTTTGCTGATTGTCCTTTCTCTCTGTCTCTCTTTCTCTCTCTCTCTCTCTCACTCTCTCTCTCTCACGCTCTCTCTCTCTCTCTCCACACAATACTCCACCAATCACTGTGTATGATTAACACGTCATATTGGATTCCCTTATCGAATAAATCATGTGCTGAAGTCCTGGGAGGTTTTTAATCACACCTGCTAACTGTGATGTATGAGTGATTCCAGGCCAGACTGCGGCAGCTGAACACCAGCTCTGAGCCACATGCGGCGCGTCCCTGAGGACAGCGGCTCTGAGCTCTGATACACTCCACATCACAGCCTGGAAAACCCGGAACAGGACAGGGGCTGATCAGGAGCGGTGCTGAGGTTGGAGCTGATGTACGAAGGGCGTTCAATAAGTTCTTGGGATTGGTACGAAGCAAAACACATATGAAATGTGTTATATCTTTATTTTTCTACGTAATCACACTTTATTTCTGTACATTTCTTAGCCATTCGCTTTTCAATTTGATGAGCACATCAGTTCCAGCCTTAAACCATATCTTTCTGCAGCGGCTGCAGGTGGAGTGTGCGGTTTAGTTTTCATAAGACTGTGTATAAATGATCTCTCTGTAGTTACACTTCATACAAGAGTGTATAGGTTCATTAGGTCAGGTTCCATTATAGATAATAACACTATTGTAATACATGGTATAATTCATTCATTCACACATTCATTCATTCTCTGCAACTGCTTCATCCTGCTCAGGGTCGTGGTGCATGTGGAATCTACACAGAATCATTGGGAGTAAGAGAGTAACAGACACTGATCAGAGGGCCAGTCACTCACAGTTACACACACTCACCCAGTCACTCACAGTTTCACACACTCACCCAGTCACTCACAGTTTCATACACTCACGCGGTAACTTACAGTTTCACACACTCACCCAGTCACTCACAGTTACACACACTCACCCAATCACTCACAGTTTCATACACTCACCCAGTCACTCACAGTTTCATACACTCACCCAGTCACTCACAGTTTCATACACTCACCCAGTCACTCACAGTTTCATACACTCACCCAGTCACTCACAGTTTCACACACTCACCCAGTCACTCACAGTTTCACACACTCACCCAGTCACTCACAGTTACACACACTCACCCAGTCACTCACAGTTTCATACACTCACCCAGTCACTCACAGTTTCATACACTCACCCAGTCACTCACAGTTTCACACACTCACCCAGTCACTCACAGTTAAACACACTCACCCAGTCACTCACAGTTTCATACACTCACCCAATCACTCACAGTTTCATACACTCACCCAGTCACTCACAGTTTCACACACTCACCCAGTCACTCACAGTTTCATACACTCACCCAGTCACTCACAGTTTCATACACTCACCCAGTCACTCACAGTTTCATACACTCACGCGGTAACTTAAAGTTTCACACACTCACCCAGTCACTCACAGTTACACACACTCACCCAATCACTCACAGTTTCATACACTCACCCAGTCACTCACAGTTTCACACACTCAGCCAGTCACTCAATTTCATACAGTCACCCAGTCACTCACAGTTTCATACACTCACCCAGTCACTCAAACACTCACCTGTGAACAATCTCACACACCTACAAAACCATATTTTTATGCTGTGAGAGGAAACCCACACAGACACAGGGGGAACACACCAGACTCCTCTCAAGCAGTGACCCAAGGCATGGATTGATCCCACAACCCCAGGACCCTGTGCTAAAGGGTGAAGCGAAATCCAGGAATCCCTCACCATTTTCTCCCATTCGTCCACAGACATCTACACACACACACACACTCTCAAACATGACCAACAACCAGGAGCGACAGACAGAAGCCAAACTGTCGTACACACACCGTTTACAACTTAATCAATCCTCTCCTGCCCCAGACAAAAGACTCCAGAGCTCAGAGAGGAGGCGGGTTCTGCTCCAGATCCTCCAGTGTGCGAGGTCCGAAGGCCCAGTATCACTGACATATGTTCCAGAAAAGCTAGCGGCTGGAAGCTTGCTGAAGTGTCATAGCAGCAGCGTGTGTTTCCCCGTCCCGCTCTGTGATGATCGCTTATTCCCCTGCCACCGCACATATGCTCGGGACATGAAGCAGTTGGACGTGGCCGAGGGCTAAAGTGGGTCATCCCTCCACAGATGGAGCCAAACCCCGCTGGGTCACCATCAGCCGAGCTCAAAAAACACCACCAAGCTGCTTCTTTAGAATCTTGACAGATATAATCAGATCTCCCCTAGCGCATACACACACACGAAAACAAAAACAACAAAACCCTCTCCATCCGATCTGGGTCGCGGAGCTCAAAGGGAGCCAGCGCCAGGCTCCCGAAAGAAACACATGTCTGGATCACTTAAAAAAATAATGCCTGTGACATGCCTTTGTCAGATGCGTTCCCTGGCACTGACGTAGCCGTTCCACTTTGAGCCGAGCGTAGCCTGTCACTCCTTCATAAAGAATTCCGAGTGCGATGGTTTATTCAGAAGTTCAGAGGCAGCTCGGCCCCTCGCGAGGTTTCGCCACGTTTGCAACATTTAAAGAACATGACAGGACTATCCTCGGAAACAAAGACAAAGTATCCCTTCCAAGTAGCAAGAGCTTTGTAATCACCTCAGAAGTGATGGCATTTGCAGACGGCAAAGCTTTGGGAATATCCTGGGAAGGGGAACATGTGCGTCCCACATGGTAGACGTTTTAATTAGCAGATTTAACCACATGTTTGTCACACAGATGGAAAGCAACATACATTATTGAAGCCTGACACAACTCCCGAGAAAGATCCCCGCGATTCGGTTTTAAGCCGAGCACGTAAATTACGGAATCATCTCAAGGTTTTCCATGGAGCCAAGAGGGCCTGAGCAGGCCCGATCCATCTCCTGGAGTCACCGTTTCTAAAACAAGAGTTTCTTAAAAGTGTTGACGAAAATTCCTTTGGCAAACTCCTCGACAAGATGATCCCTTGGACACGGGCTATTCCGGAGGTAACTCCCCGTCGAACGGATCCAGATGCAGCGCCGTCCTCCTTCTGTGTGCAAGAATGCGTTGCGTGTGTTTACACTGCTGCATCTCCTGGAAAGAAGTCAAGTTTGCAGCTGCGGCGCCAAATAATTCATCGCCCCCTCTGCGCCCAGGAGGAGCCACAGGTAGTTGATGAAGTGGCAGTGCCAAGCTTCCCAACTGGTGAAGACAATGCGCAGCTGCCGGGAGTCATCTCGGCCAGATGCCGCGCTGCCTTGCCATGTGTTTCCGAGCGGGGCAAAGGGGGGGGTGGATGATAAGCTTGCCAAGACGTTCTCATCTGGTGCCAACCCAACGTATTTTTGGCACTCCTCTCGATTTCCGTTCCCAGCTCGCCCTGCTAGTATCCTGAAAAGAGGTGCTGCTCTCTCTCTGGTTTGATGTTCTCCTCAGAATCCTGCGCCAAGCTAACAGAAAGTTGGCGCCCGCTGCCGGACGCTCTACCTGCCAACGTCGAGGCGTCCAGAAACAGCGTCCTGGCTCGGAGCCCCACGGTCTCGGCGGAAACGCGCCAGGGTGATCACCGCTTCCTCCAGCCCTGCGGCGTCCCGATCCACATCCCTTCTTGCATTCCCGATTGCCTTTCCTCCGGGCAGGTGCCAAGAACATGGCCGGACCCTGAAAACGGATTCGCGTAACACAGAGCCACCAAAAGCTACCTTCCACGGAAATGATCTCAGGTTCCATATTCTGTTTTTATATTCCAGATCAATCTGGAGAACCTCTCTTTAATAGAGAAGAAAATCCCCATCCTGCTGAGCACCATCCTCTTTCATCTTCTGGAGGGCGTCCTCTCTCCCGGCACCTTCTTTGTGTGTCGCTGACGAGACTACTCCTCAAACTGGAGGGGAGATTCGGAGACAAAGCTTCCAGTTTGCAGGAACATGCCATCCTCGTTTGCGGCGGAGGGGTTTAGGGAAGTGAAAACTTTTTGAACGAGTGCCATCTCTGAGCAGTCCTTATCTGAGGCCCGCGACTGCCAGCTGGTGGCTGAGTGTGCCCGTGCTGTGAGTCGATGCCAAAACCAGGCGGCTCGCGCCCAGACCGGCTAACAACAGCTTAATGGCACAACACATGTTTAGGTGTCGAGCCACCAATTTGAGGGAGCCGTCTGTACGTCTGTCTTTTCTTGCCGTGTGCGGTTTTAAACGATGTGCCATTGCTGTGTCACTCTGTATCAGACTGAAGAGTACAGCAGGGGTAAACCCAGTGTTTATAGATTAGAGTCTCAGTCTTTTTGTAAACAAACCTTCTGCTTGAGATTGTGTTCATTAATATTCCAGTTTCTTGTCCATTTATCCCTGTAGTTAGTTTCTCTGTAATAAAATGGCCACTGTGTTTAACGTGCCTCACGTTATAGCCATAAATAAACTAATTTCACTGGCCTAAATTAATGGCATTGGTTCCGGGGCTCTTATATTTATATTCTGGTGTGTTGGCGTCTATCAGAGTCCATTGCTTCATCTGCTAAAACACAACTTAACATTAGCATAATTTCAGGTAGGTGCTCTACAAAAATGTGCCTATTAGTTCTTAAATAAACAACATGTATCTATACAGGCTAAACACATACGCTACACTCATGGTCCCTTCTCACAGTTCCACTGACCACACAGGAGCACTTTGTTGTTCCATAACCACAGACCATAGTCCATCTGTTGCTGTGCATACGTTGTAAGCCCCCTTTCACCCTGTTCTTCAGCGCTCAGGACCCCCACAGAGCAGGTGTGATGTGGTGGCGGATCATTCTCAAGTTTTTAAACCCTGTGTCCAC
>NW_027101044.1:100488-115488 GCF_029633855.1 Hoplias malabaricus
GCTACAACTCTCTGTACAATAACAGCAGAAGCTTGGCAGGACGTATCAGTCAGGCGCTGTCCTGCGAGGCTGGGGATCTGCAGGGAAAGCGGATATCGTTTCTTTGCGCCAACGATGCTTCGTACACGGTGGCACAGTGGGCGGCGTGGATGTGTGGTGGCACAGCTGTGCCCCTTTACCGGAAACACCCCCTGTCCGAGCTGGAATACATCATCTCTGACTCTGAGAGTTCACTGCTTGTGGCGGGAGAAACTTACAGCAACGTCCTAGAGCCTCTGGCCCAAAAACTGGGGCTGCCCTGCCTCAGTCTGCCTCCTACCTCCAGCCTGGACAGTTTACAGATGGAGGATTCACAAACACCATCCGGGGAAACGCTCTCTGATTGGGCAGACAGACCAGCCATGCTTATCTACACCAGTGGCACCACGGGAAGACCAAAGGGAGTCCTCCACACACACAGCAGCCTCCAGGCGATGGTAAATGATAAGTCTTTCAACTTATACATAATACAACAATCAATCTGATAACTCTGTTGTTGCGGTTCCGGGCTCAGTGCTGCAGAAACCGCTCTATGTAATCTACCTTCGCCTTGATTTCAGGACAGTGCTGTCAAAGAGAAATACACTCTGAAACTGTAGAGGGAGCCAAAGAGCCAAAGTACCAGACATTACCTAGTGTCCATTAAATATCTATAGAAGAGCATGTAATCAAATGGGATGCTCTGGAGTAGCTGTACATGAGCCTAAAAGTCATTATACCCCATGCAAGCCCCTGGCCAAGGCCAAGGCCTCCATAAATTAATCTTCGGCCACTCCCCGGGACCCCTCACCACCGCTTTGGGGATCCATTTCTGTAGGGACACTATTTAACAGCGCACCTCAAACAAGTAGTTCTCCAAACAAACAGAAGGTGGCGCTGTACTCAATGCCTGTATCAGTAAATGAGTGGATGATCAAGAAACACTACTAGATCAACAGCAACTTCACATAGTAAGGGTCTTTATCACCTAGCAACAATCACTACTTTCAAGTCCCCTTTCTTTTAAAGTCACAGTTCTCCCTTGGGCTTAAATCCTTTTTCTTTTTGCTGTCCACGAGCTGAAGTGATGTCATTAGGGCACTCCAGGCTCTGAGGGATGTTGAACTGCATGTCCAACAGAGTGGAAAACTAGATCACTCGCAGTTAAGGAGGTGCTCCTTCTGACCGGCTGAAGGACACGGTGAAAAAGAAGGTGAACTTCACCTTTAGAGCCACCTGCATAATCTTCTCTTTATGAGCTGATAGGAAGCATGACTTTGTGCTTTACACTTTTACACAGTTGAGGAGTGTTGAGGAATACCAGCTGAGGATGGTAGATTGTGCTGTGTAACCGTACAGGAGTGTTGTTATCATTCTGGGCTTCTGATAGCCACTTAGTTCCTGTTCCTTCTGCTACGCTCAGCACCTTGGCTTTTTGTGTAACACGTCCTAAACTCTGGAGCACTGTTCCTGAATGGGTTAAATGGGAGGACACCCAAGCAGACACAGAGAGACACAACACACTCCTCACAGACAGTCACCCGGAGGAAACCCACGCAGACACAAGGAGAACACAACACACTCCTCACAGACAGTCACCAGGAGGAAACCCACGCAGACACAGAGAGAACACACCACACTCCTCACAGACAGTCACCCGGAGGAAACCCACGCAGACACAGAGAGAACACACCACACTCCTCACAGACAGTCACCCGGAGGAAACCCACGCAGACACAGAGAGAACACAACACACTCCTCACAGACAGTCACCCGGAGGAAACCCACGCAGACACAGAGAGAACACACCACACTCCTCACAGACAGTCACCCGGAGGAAACCCACGCAGACACAGGGAGAACACACCACACTCCTCACAGACAGTCACCCGGAGCGGGACTCAAACCCACAACCCCACTACAAAGCTAAAGGGGCTCGGGTTCCTAGGTTCAATCCCTGCCATCGGTCACTATCTGTGAGGATTGTAGTGTGTTCTCTCTGTATCTGCATGGTTTTTTTTTTTTCCCACAGTTTAGAAACACATATTGGTAGCTGGGGTGTCTGAAACTGTCCTCAGGTCTGTGAGTGTGTGAATGTGTCCAGGGTGTGTTCCAGCCTTGCGCACAGTTTACTGAATAAATGTTCGTCTGTACAGAGTCTGACCTGATTCAGCTCTGTGTCTATCACTCCTCGGTCCAGGGGTAAATGTGAGGCGCATGGCAGACCTGTGTTTCTCACACACACACATTAACCCACTTTCAGCCTGTTCTCCTGTAGAGTTCCCTCTTATTGCAGGTTTAACGGGGTTGACGTGGTCATGCGGAGTGTAACTGCTCCTGCTCTGACTGTGGATCATGCAGCGTTCATTCACACCGTCTCATATTAGTCCCACAACCTTCACAACTTGACCCTGACTGTCATTAAAGGCACTTAAGGCCTTACGTGAATGTTTTTAACCCATTTTTCAGCTCTCATCAGTCACTAGGACTCCGTAAGGACATGGGGTGGGCGATAAGAGCTCAGTGGAGCTGAGAGTTAAAAGAGTAACAAACCCAGCCTCCTCCTCCTCCTCCTTCTCTCTCTCCCTCTGTTCCAGGTCCAGGGGATGGTCAGCGAATGGGCCTGGAGCCGAGATGACATGATCCTCCACACGCTGCCCCTGCACCATGTGCATGGTATTGTAAACAAGCTGATGTGTCCACTGTGGGTCGGGGCCACCTGCATCATGCTGCCTGAGTTTAACCCTCAGAAGGTAGAGCACACTTCAGAAATGGCTCTTTGCAATCGCACACAGCATGGAAATTACACTCTGCACACACTGTCCATTCTCTCAGATCCACTGACCACACAGGAGAGCGTTGTAGTTCCACAGTTCCAGATCAGAGTTGCGGTGTGTACTTTTTGTTAACCCCCTTTCACCCTGTTCTTCAGTGGTCAGGGGTGGGCGATATGGCCCTAAAATAATATCACGGTGTTTCAAGGTATTTTGTGTCTGCGTGGGTTTCCTCCGGGTGACTGTCTGTGAGGAGTGTGGTGTGTTCTCTCTGTGTCTGCGTGGGTTTCCTCCGGGTGACTGTCTGTGAGGAGTGTGGTGTGTTCTCCCTGTGTCTGTGTGGGCTGAGAGAACGGACAGTGACAGTAATTCCAGAGCCTACCTGGAATCATTGGCCACAAGGCAGGAACACACCCTGGAGGGTGACGCACACTCACACAGTCACTCACACAGTCACTCACACACTCACACCTACAGACACTTGAGTCAACAATCCACCTACCAACGTGTGTTTTTGGACCGTGGGAGGAAACCGGAGCACCCGGAGGAAACCCAAGCAGACACAGGGAGAACACACAACTCAAACAGGAATAATACATTTTTATGATGTGGTTTTGAAATGGAAACTTATGCTTGTGTTTTCTTTGGGTGGTTTGGGTCGCCCTGCTTTCCTCCAATCAGATTTCTTTATTTATTACAGATGTTAGAGATGAAAGGGAATATATCTTCCTTTATGTATCGGCCGCCGCATGCAGCACAATAAACACAGTGCTAATGATATTGTGCAGCCTTATTGTGGCTCTGTTGGTCTGGGCCAGTCTGACTGGCTCCATGGGACAGCACTGCAGCCCTAGAGGTGTGTGTGTGTGTGTGTGTGTGTGTGTGGGAGGTGGTGTGTGTTCAGGCTTATCGAGGAGTTGTCAGAGAGCGGCACTAATTGTAGCCACGTCGCTGTGCTGCCACTGCTGTGGGCGTCAATAGCAGCGTCCAGGAGCTGACAGGCCAAGGGTGTGTGTGTGTGTGTGTGAGAGAGAGAAGGGAAAGAGACTGGACTGTCACACTAAGTGTTGGAGTGTGTGTGATGGATTGCCTTGTGTGGCTTTGTATCTGACCACAGCAGCTCCGGGTAAAGGCCTCAGAAGCGGATCAATCGATGCTCTGACAGTGAAGAATGATGCTGCTGCTGTGTAAAGGGAGGGGGGTCCAAAGGAAGGGGAGAAAAAATGCAAGGGGGGCTTTAGGGTCCTGCAGATTTTAATGGGTGTCAAGGTGCTGACTGACAGCGAAGGGCTGGAGAGGAGCACAACGTTAAAAACAAAACAGCAGCAGAAATCACACATTCTCTCCCTGATACGACCTTGGACGCTGGTGTGAAAGGAGAGACATCTTTTCCTCGTCAGATCAGAGGGCTTTCTTTTCTTCTCCCTCCTCCAGCTTCATTATTTACAGCACAGCGTACAGGAATTTTTAATGAAGCGTAAAATCAATAGCTGTTTGAGCGACGGTGACGCGGAGTGGAAGACGACTGCGTCTCAATACCGTGGTTTTCTCTTGAATACAGGCGCTCGTATTTAGAGCTTTAATAACAAAGAGGCAGTTTTCTAATGAATGAAGTGAGAGCTCCACTGGAGACGGCGGTGAGACACAGCACACGTTCAGAACTCTGTTTATCTCCTGAAGTCTCTCCCTGTCTCTCGGTCTGAACAGCTCCTGCCGAGGGGAGGTGATGATGAAGAAGGACCGGGGTTATATGCGTGTTCTGTTGAGATGTGGACGCTTGTGAATAATGTGTGGGGAGATGAAAGTGGGGCATTCAAATAACATCAGATAAAGGGAGGGAATAAAGAGCAAATGTCAGGGAAATGGAAATAAATGAGCAAGAAAAAGACAGAGCAAGAGCAAGGGGATGAGCACGGAGCGAGGGAAAGAAACAGAAGCCTTTCTGAGAGAGAGAGACACAGAGAGAGAGAAAGAGATAGAGAGAGACATACAGAGAGAGACATACAGAGAGAGACATACAGAGAGAGAGAGACAGAGAGAGAGAGAAAGAGATAGAGAGAGACACACAGAGAGACATACAGAGAGACATACAGAGAGAGAGAGAAAGAGATAGAGAGAGACACACAGAGAGACATACAGAGAGAGAGAGAGAGAGAGAGACAAAGAGAGAGAGAGACATACAGAGAGAGACATACAGAGAGAGAGAGACAGAGAGAGAGAGAGAAAGAGATAGAGAGAGACACACAGAGAGACACAGAGAGAGAGAGACACAGAGAGAGAGACATACAGAGAGAGAGAGAGACACAGAAAGAGAGAGAAAGAGATAGAGAGAGACACACAGAGAGACATAGAGAGAGAGAGACACACACAGAGAGACATAGAGAGAGAGAGAGACACACAGAGAGACATAGAGAGAGAGACACACACACACAGAGAGAGAGAGAGAGAGAGAGAGAGAGAGAGAGAGAGAGACAGAGGGAGAGAGAGTTGTGGAAGAGAAAGTTGGGGAAGGGAAAGCTGCCTCTTAACCCGAGCTGACAAGGAGAAGAAGGCGAGGTGAATGAGAACTGAGTGACAGATCATAAGTGTGTGTGTGTATGTGTATGTGTGGCTATACCACAATTTTATATATATATATATTCATTTTTGTTGGTCTGTGGGTGTCTGTGTGCGCACACTTTGCCCTTGGGATTGTACAAGTGTGTGTGTGTGTGTGTATGTGGGGAAAGGGGACGAGACAGAGGGAGACTGATAAGAGGAGAGAGGCAGTGAAGCAGGAAATAATGAAATAGAGAGAGAGAGAGAGAGAGAGAGAATGAGCAGGGTGGATGGGGGTTCTCCCCAGGGGACGGAGTGAAGGAGAATCTGTCGTTCACCTTCAATTAATTCACACTTTTCTCTCCCTCAGTGTTGTGGAGGTGCACTCAGCCGTGATGCTGCCTCTCTGACTGACTGCTCTGCTGTGTGTGTGTGTGTGTGTGTGTGAGAGTGTGTGTGTGTGTGAGAGAGAGAGTGTTATTAATCTACACACGCCTCCTGATCGATGTCTGCATTTTAAGTGTGTTACAGTAGCTCAGTGTGTCGTTGTTACAGCTGTGATCAACTCAGTGGCCAGAAGTTTGTGGACACCTGCTCATCCTACATTAAAGGCATTAATAAGGAGTTTAGCCCTGTTTTCCAGCACCAGCCACTCCTACTGTTCTGAGAAGACTGTGCACTACATACTGGCACATTGCTGTGAGGATTTGATGACATTCAGCTATGTGAACATTAGTGAGGTCAGGTGCGGACGTTGGAGGATTAGTTCTGGATCCAAAACGCAGCTCCAACTCTGTCCTGAAGGTACTTTTTTACAGGAAAATAACGGCTAAGGGTTAAAACTACGAGAGTGAAGTGATTTACTTTTGTTTACTGAGGTTAAAGGTGGGGTTAGCTGTAGTTATAGTGTTCATTCGGTACAGTAATCATTATTTATTAATGGAGGTCCTCACAAGTATAGCAGAACAAGTGTGTGTGTGTGTGTGTGTGTGTGTGTGTGTGTGTTGCAGCCCCTTCTCCCACACTCGCTCAAGACATTCATCAAAAGCCGAGGAAAGGCCATGAGAGCTGCCCGTCTCTGACCTCTCACTCGCGGCTCTCTTCTCTCTTCTCTTTTCTAACGCTGTCGTGTTTTGTTCGACGCTGACCTTTACAAACCTCTTCTGCCTTTTTTTTTTTTTTTTTTTTGCTTTTAACCAAAATACCCGCCGTGGAACCTTTTGTCTTAGTGCCTCTCCTCAGAGGAAAGTCTCTGATGCAGCGAGGCTCAGAAACACACAGCTCTCCACACAATCCCTCCTCACTGTTAATAAACTCCTTATACACAATAATACACTGCAGGTCCTTACTGGGATGTTTGGGAATTGGTGGCAAACTAAATCTCTCTCTCTTTCTCCCTCTCTCTGTCTGTCGCCCTCTCTATCTCTCTCTGTGTCTCTCTCATTCTCTCTCTCTCTCTTTCTCCCTCTGTCTCTCTCTCTCTCTCTCTTTCTTTCTCTGTTACTCTCACTCTGTCTCTCACTTTCTCTCTCTCTCTCTCTCTCTCATTCTCTCTCTCTCTCTTTCTCCCTCTGTCTCTCTCTCTCTCTCTTTCTTTCTCTGTTACTCTCACTCTGTCTCTCACTTTCTCTCTCTCTCTCTCTCTCTTTCTTTCTCTTTCTCCCTTTCTATCTCTCTTTCTTTCTCCCTGTCTATCTCTGTCTTTCTCTCTCCCTCTCTCTCTCTCTCTCTCTCTCTCTCTCTCTTTCTCTCTTTCTCCCTTTCTATCTCTCTTTCTTTCTCCCTGTCTATCTCTCTTTCTCTCTCCCTCTCTATCTCTCTCTCTCTCTCTTTCTCCCTCTCTCTCTCTCTCTCATTCTTTCTCTCTCTCTTTCTATCTCGCTTTCTATCTTTCTCCCTTTCTCTCTTCCTCTCTTTCTCTTTTCTCCCTTTCTATCCCTTTCTATCTCTTTCTCTCTCTCTTTCTTTTTCCCTTTCTATCTTTCTTTCTCTCTATCTCTTTCTCTCTTTCTCTTTCTTTCTCCCTTTCTATCTCTCTTTCTCTCGTTTTCTCCCTCTCTCTCTTCCTCTCTTTCTCTTTTCTCTCTTTCTTTTTCCCTTTCTATCTTTCTTTCTATCTCTCTCTTTCTCTCTCCATCTCTCTCTTTCTCTCTATATCTCTCTCTCTCTTTCTCTTTTTCTCCCTTTCTATCTTGCTCTCTCTCTCTCTTTCTCCCTTTCTATCTCTCTTTCTCCCTCTCTATCTCTCTGTCTCTATCTCTCTCTATCTTACTTTCTCTCTCTCTCTCTCTCTCTCTCTCTCTCAGGTGTGGGAGCAGTTGTTGAGCTCTAAAGCACCGATGGTGACTGTGTTTATGGCGGTTCCCACAATTTACTCCAAACTGATCCAGTACTACGACCAGCACTTCTCCCAGCCTCACGTCCAGGACTTCATCAGGGCTGTGTGCAAAGAGAGGATCCGGTATTACACATGTACACACACAGACACACACACACACACACACACACAGTTTTGTTACACTTACTCTTATTCCACTAGTATCTCACTCTAAAATCATGGTCCTACAAGTGTCCTTAATTAAAGACCATGGTTCTGTACAGAACCCTGAATACTTGAAGAACCTTTTGCCTCATGAAAGTGTTCTTCAGACTGATGGAGAATGTGCTGTAGATGGTTGTATAGAGCACCTTTTAGAAAGGGTCCTCAAAGCTTGCCATCGTCACAATAGAGGAACCATTGTTTTGGCACCTTACAGAACCCTTTAATCATGCAGACGGTTCTCCAAGTGTCCAGAGTTCTATGTAGAATCCATTCCTTTAATAAAGAACCCTTGTAGAACCATCATTTTTAAGTGTGTACCATTGCAGAATAAAGCCATTCATCACTCGGCAGAAGAGGAAATGTTATAGACACAGATCCCACTGAACACATTCATCAGCTGTGTGTGTGTGTGTGTGTGTGTGTGTGTGTGTTTGTCTAGACTGATGGTGTCTGGTTCTGCGGCTCTTCCCCAGCCGGTTCTTGAGCGCTGGAAAGCAATGACGGGTCACACTCTGCTGGAGCGGTACGGAATGACCGAGATCGGCATGGCACTGTCCAACCCACTGAACAGACCTCGGACCCCTGGTACTCATCACTTCACACGCTCCTCACGAGTCAGTCACAAGCTCTCAACACTGGGACTTCTTCTCACAGCTCGCTCTGGTTTTTTAAACTGCCCCAAAGCTACAGTTTGGGTTTTAAGGGTTTTGAGCATTTTCCAGCCTCTTTTAAACCCTTTAGATTAGACCTAATTTACGCTACTGTGCCTTTAAGAAGCTCTGTCCTGCGTGAGCCTCATTACAAACGCTGTTGAGGCTGCGACACTCCTTAGAACTTCAGTGTGAATGGGCGGGAGCAGCCAGTGACTGATGGTTGAGAAGCGGG
Source organism: Hoplias malabaricus (assembly GCF_029633855.1). NCBI lineage: Eukaryota > Metazoa > Chordata > Actinopteri > Characiformes > Erythrinidae > Hoplias > Hoplias malabaricus. The sequence goes on from NW_027101044.1 coordinate 109,246, forward strand.
CTTGGGATCAGAGGCTCACAGATTCGATCCCTGCCACCAGCAGCTAAAACACTGGGGACCGAGGGAGTGAAGGATCAGTGATTTCACCTCCCTCAGCATCCACAGCTGCTCCCCAAGCACTGAGACGTGTGTGTGTCTGTTGTCTAATGACTATAGAAGCATGTTTCTAATCTTAATGAGGGCACAGATACTGTGTTTAATGACAGCTGTTTGACAGTGAAGTGAGAATATAACCAGCGTCCTCCGTCTCTGTCACTGAGAGTTCCTGCGATGACCTTGGAAACAAGTCCGGGTTTCTTTAACAAAGCTTTCAGCTTTTATTCTGCCTTTTACAGCTCTTTCATCTTCTTTTCTCCAAAGTCACCAAGTTCTAGCACCACTCAAGTGTTTGAAAACACTCAGAACACTCAGTCTGACACACGACAGAAAAAGTGTGTTAGATTGTTTTATCCCATGGTTTCAGGCTTAAACAGATCTCTGGAGAGGGCCTTTCACAGGGAGGAGTGAAGGAGGAGTGAGAGAGGGGTGAGGGAACGGTGAGGAAGGAGTGAGGGAGGAGTGAGGGAACGGTGAGAGAGGGGTGAGGGAGGAGTGAGAGAGGAGTGAGGGAACGGTGAGGAAGGAGTGAGGGAGGAGTGAGGGAACGGTGAGAGAGGGGTGAGGGAGGAGTGAGAGAGGGGTGAGGGAACGGTGAGGAAGGAGTGAGGGAGGAATATAGGGAGTGAGGAAGGGGTGAGGGAGGAGTGAGAGAGGGGTGAGTGAGAGAGGAATATAGGGATTGAGGGAGGGGTGAAGAAGGAGTGAGGGAGGGGTGAGGGAGGAGTGAGAGAGGAATATAGGGGGTGAGGGAGAAGTGAGGGCGGGATATCACTATATCTTACACAATGCAGATTTTATGTTTAATATTTAAGAAAAGAATTTAAGAAACTGAGTGACTGGGTGAGTGTGTGTGTGTTGTGTGATTGGGTGAGTGTGTGAAACTGTGAGTGACTGGGTGAGTGTGTGTGTGTTGTGTGATTGGGTGAGTGTGTGAAACTGTGAGTGACTGGGTGAGTGTGTGATATTGTCCTCGGGTGTGTGTGTGTGATTGGGTGAGTGTGTGTGTTATGTGATTGGGTGAGTGTGTGAAACTGTGAGTGACTGGGTGAGTGTGTGATATTGTCCTCGGGTGTGTGTGTGTGCTTGGGTGAGTGTGTGAAACTGTGAGTGACTGGATGAGTGTGAGAAACTGTGAGTGACTGGGTGAGTATGTGTGTGTGTTGTGTGATTGGGTGAGTGTGTGAAACTGTGAGTGACTGGGTGAGTGTGTGATATTGTCCTCGGGTGTGTGTGTGTGAAACTGTGAGTGACTGGATGAGTGTGTGATATTGTCCTGTGTGTGTGTGTGTGTCTGTGTTTCTGTGGCCATCACATGAATGTGATGGCCATTTTACATGTCGTACTTCTTATGCATTGTGTCATGTGTCTCACAATGAGCCCTGGGTTTAAGAAAGCAGATTAAAGTCAATGTATTTTTATTGTTCTTCTTCTGTGAGTTGTGTGTGGATGTGTTTTCTTGTTGTTATTAATCTCCTGTGTTAATTCTGTTGTAATCACAGCACGACTCCGATAGTTTGAGGTCACTGCGTTATATCTTTTTCTTTTTCCTCCGGCGCAGTCTCATAGTAGTTTACTGACAGTAGAGTAGAGTTTCCGAAAAGCAGCCTGTCCTTGAGGATTAATTGTACGTGGAGTTGCGCCGTGGTACGTCAGGCTCCTGTTTTGAAGTTCTGTGTTTGACTCTTTCTCTCTGTTGTTTTCGGTGCCGTACAAACAGCTCTGTGATCCGAGGAGCACTTGACTCTTGCACAGACACGACACACACCGTAAAACAGACACGTCCCAGAGGCTTGTGGGATACTGGAGGTCTCCACGGCGACGTAGATCAAGCCTGAGCTGTCTGCCTCCGCTTGTTCCGCGTTCGGAGCTATCAAAGCCGCTAAGTGCATCCATTGTGGGTCTGTTTTGTCGTCGTTGTTGTTGTTGATGTTGTTTGCGTTTGTTGCGGAGGTTTGCAGCGGGGAACCGAGAGCTGACGCTAATTAATCCTCCAGCGGTTCCTTCTTTCCTGTTTTAAATAGGTTAAAGAAACTATATCAGTAACAAGCGCTCGAGAGCTTCCTCACCGTCTGATAAAAGAAGGTCACACCTCCTCACTCTGCCTCCACCTTCCTTTAGAAACTCATTCACCGCACGGAAACAGGAGGACAGTCAGACTTCAGTCCGTTTACTTTTGATTCCCCAAATACTTCTGTAACCACTTCATCAGGGCTGCATTCACACACTCACCCAGTCACTCACACACTCACCCAATCACTCACACACACAACTGTGGACAGTTTCACACTCTCACCCAGTCACCCACACACTCACCCAGTCACTCACACACTCACCCAGTCACTCACACACACACACACACACACCTGTGGACAGTTTCACACACTCACCCAGTCACTCACACACTCACATTTGTGGACAGTTTCACACACTCACCCAGTCACCCACACACTCACCCAGTCACTCACACACACACACACACACACCTGTGAACAGTTTCACACACTCACCCAATCACTCACACACTCACAGCTGTGGACAGTTTCACACACTCACCCAGTCACTCACACACTCACACCCGTGAACAGTTTCACACACTCACCCAGTCACACACACTCACACCCGTAGACAGATTCACACACTCACTTAGTCACACTCACCCAGTCACTCACACACTCACACCCGTGGACAGTTTCACACACTCACCCAGTCACTCACTCACACACCCAGTCACTCATACACTCACACCCGTGGACAATTTCACACACTCACCCAGTCACTCACTCACACACCCAGTCACTCATACACTCACACCCGTGAACAGTTTCACACACTCACCCAGTCACTCACTCACACACCCAGTCACTCATACACTCACACCCGTGGACAGTTTCACACACTCACCCAGTCACTCACTCACACACCCAGTCACTCATACACTCACACCCGTGAACAGTTTCACACACTCACCCAGTCACTCACACACTCACACCCGTAGACAGTTTCACACACTCACTTAGTCACACTCACCCAGTCACTCACACACTCACACCCGTGGACAGTTTCACACACTCACCCAGTCACTCACTCACACACCCAGTCACTCATACACTCACACCCGTGGACAATTTCACACACTCACCCAGTCACTCACACCTGTGGACAGTTTCACCCACTCACTCTGTCACTCACACACCCGTAGACAGTTTCACACACTCACCCAGTCACTCACACACACCCGTAGACAGTTTCACACACTCACCCAGTCACTCACACACACCCGTGAACAGTTTCACACACTCACCCAGTCACTCACACACACCCGTGAACAGTTTCACACACTCACCCAGTCACACACACTCACACCCGTAGACAGTTTCACACACTCACTCAGTCCCACTCACCCAGTCACTCACACTTGTGGACAGTTTCACACACTCACTCAGTCACTCACACCCATGGACAGTTTCACACACTCACCCAGTCACCTTCACACTCACCCTGTCACTCACACACACTCACACACACCCGTAGACAGTTTCACACACTCACTCAGTCACTCACACACTCACACCTGAAGGAAAGAGTAGTGATCCCCTGGAAGTGTGTTGAACGCCTGTGACATTGTTTTAAAGAGATTTTTCTCATTTACAGTGAAACTTAACTATAATTTGAAGTGGAAAACCAGTCTCTCTCGGTCTCAAAAGAGCTCCTCAAACACACCTCACTTCAGTCTCATAATCCATGCTCTTTTACACAGAACACAGACTCTCAGCAGTTTCAGACCACACACAACTCTCTCTCTCTCTCTCTCTCTCTCTCTCTCTTCACCTCCACACCCCCCTCTCCGTGTCTCACCCTCCCTCCCTTTTTTCCTCTTGTTCTTCTTCTTTCTGCTGTGGGGTTTCAGGGGGTGCAGATTTTTACCCCTTGGGCAGCTCTGCCTGCAGTAGTCTGTGAGGGGCTTTGAATAAAACATGATTGTGTGTGTGTGTGTGTGTGTGTGTGACTTTTAATGAGCGTTCAGATGAGCTCAGAGGTGGAGGCTTGTTAATGCACAGCAAGAGAACTGTTGTGCTGCTTTTTGCCTTTCGACGAGAACGGCCATCATCCCCTCTCACACACACACACACACACACACACACACACTGTCTTCCTGTACAGGTAGCTGAGGTTCCATCTGTGATCCAGAATCATCCAGCATTAGTATCTGACCTCACTAACTCTCCTTTGGCTGGATGCACTCAAATCTCACAGCTATGTTCCAGTCTCCAGTGTAAAGTCTTCATAGGGCAGTAGCGGTTGTTATCGTTGCATACTTTTCAACCCACGTGTCTACAAACCTGATTCAATCTGACAGCAGAGATCACGTTTGTTTTTATCCGACTCACGACGGCAGCTCGTAAAATGACGCCGTGGTCTTTTGAAGAGGTTCAAACGCTCCTTGGATCGGTGGCCGACGAAAGAATCCAGCGAGAGCTGGACGCTGCAACAAGGAAGGAACAAACTCTACTGATCTGTCTGAACTGATGACGGAGCTGTGTTCAGTCCCAAACAACAACAACACGCCAACACACCAAAGCCTGCTGTTCCCGGGGGTCTGAGATATCACTGACACCCTGTTTAACAGTAGGGGGCGCTACCAGCGAGTACAGCCAAGAGGAATAGAGTAGAATAGAGTGGAAAAGTGCCTTTACTTCCATTCCCTTGATACCCCTCTCGGTCATGGCCTACTGCACTGGGGGGGTTGGTCAAATGTAGCGTCTCAGACGCCCTCTAGAGGTCAGCACAATGTACTGACATTTGTCCATCTTTTGTACAATAGTTCGATGATATAATAACTGTGACAGATCCAGATATATTCCAACTCTGATCCTTTAATATGTATCTATTTGAGGAAAGTTGAGAACTGGAGTATTTTTAGATGTAAACAGAACACCACAATCAAAGCCAATGGCACTTAGTGTGGTGTAATTATGTTCCTAACTAAAGCGACTGAGACCCTCCTGAGGCCTGTTTTTCTGAGGTTGCGTTTTGACGGCGGGTGTGTGTTTGTTTCTCTCTCACTCTGTGGAATCTCTCTTTCCTCTGAAGTCTTTCTGAGCACATCTGAGGGCAGGAGCGAGGGGAGATGGCCTCAGTTCGACTAGAAAAGGATTCTGGAGTTTTCGGATGATGGAGAGAGATGGAGTTTTTTTTCTTATCGGAGCCGAGGGTCCGGGAGCGAGGGGGCGTCTCCTGGAAACGAACCCGATCACTCCGGAGAAACACAGAGAAGACTCAGGAATGAAGGGTGGTGTGGTTTTTAGGAGCGCTTGCCCCAAATGTACAGGACCTCAACAAAATCTATATACAGCAGTGTTAAAGAGGACATGGTGTAATATTAACAACCTGGTTTTTTTAATGACACTGAGGGCAGTGGTTGATACTGAGTCAGAGACAGTGAGGCTGGATGTTCCTCACCATTACGTTGCACCTTTGTTTGTTGGCACCACCTTCAAGCACTCACTCTGTCAACTTGTTTTTGAACGTTCCTTAGAGTTCTTTAGACTGGGTGAGTGTGTGAAACTGTCCACAGGTGAGTGTGTGTGAGAGTGACTGGGTGAGTGTGTGAAACTGTCCACAGGTGTGTGTGTGAGAGTGACTGGGTGAGTGTGTGTGAGAGTGACTGGGTGAGTGTGTGAAACTGTCCACAGGTGTGTGTGTGAGAGTGACTGGGTGAGTGTGTGTGTGAGTGACTGGGTGAGTGTGTGAGACTGTCCACAGGTGTGAGTGTGTGAGTGACTGAGTGAGTGTGTGAGACTGTCCACAGGTGTGAGTGTGTGAGTGACTGGGTGAGTGTATGAGACTGTCCACAGGTGTGAGTGTGTGAGTGACTGGGTGAATCACTTAGATTGAATTTAAAATGTAGCTCTATTAATTTCATTTCGAGCACTATTTTAATAACCGTCCTTTTTTATTACTCTGTTTTATTGTCTTTTATTTTAAGTTTTTTAAATTTCACTGAATAGCTTTTCATTCATTCATTCATTATCTGTAACCCTTATCCAGTTCAGGGTCACGGTGGGTCCAGAGCCTACCTGGAATCATTGGGCGCAAGGCGGGAATACACCCTGGAGGGGGCGCCAGTCCTTCACAGGGCGACAC
>NW_027101044.1:120488-127988 GCF_029633855.1 Hoplias malabaricus
TTATCTTCAGCTCATCAGATGGTTGTGAGTTATTACTGTGTGTTTCTGTTGTAATATCAGAGAGAGCGAGGGAGCGAGGACCCAGTACGGTGAAAGACACAGAGAACGAGTGAATAATTGGAGCTCAAAAGAGGGAGGGAATAAGAGGTGGTAAAAGAAGGATAAAAGAAATTTAGAGAGAAAGAAAAAAAACCTCAAACTTCAGGGGGAAAGAAAGGTGAAATGTGGGTAAAAAAAAGAACAAATTCAAAGAAAAACAGGCAAAGGATAAGAGTGAAAGAAAAAGAATGAGAGAGAGAGAGGAATAAAGAAAGAAGAGAGAGAGAGGAATAAAGACAGGAGAGAGAGAGAGAGAGAGAGAGAGAGAGAGAGAGAGAGAGAGAGAGAGAGAACGGGAACAAGACTGAGGAATAAAGAGAAAAAGAGAGAGAGAGAGAGTGAGGAATAGAGAGAGAGAGAGAGAGAGAGAGAGAGAAAGGGACCGAGAGTGAGGAATAAAGAGAAAAAGGGAGAGTGAGCAGAAAAGAGAGTGAGGAATAAAGAGAGAGAGAGAGAGAGAAAGTGACAGAGAGTGAGGAATAAAGAGGAGAGAGAGAGAGAGAGAGAGGGACCAAGAGTTAGGAATAAAGAGGAGAGAGAGAGAGAGTGTTAGTTCAGGGGGACTCGTCCACTCCAGCAGGACACAATACTGTGCTTTTCCCAGAATGGATTCCAGACCAGGAAACAATAAATAAATAAAGTAAACAAACAAATAAATAAATAAGTGAAGATGGGGGCGAGCGGCGGAGAAGCATTAGCCATTTTCCAAATGCTGCTCTCACATTCCGATGAATAATGGAGGCTCGCTAAAAGTTGGCCTCGCTCGGCCAAGCGCTGCTTTGGGACCGGGCATTAGAGCGAGGCACCGTAAATAACGGGACGCAGGGCTGGAACGGAGTGGGGGCGGGTATGAGGAGAGAATGTTAACTAGCTGCTCCCCCCACCCCCACCCCCCGGGGTCAGACCGGGCGAGAGCTGGAGACTGGCGTGTGTCTGTCTTTCTGTGCACTGTTTTCTCTGTTGCTCACTGGTCACCTGACTTTAGTGGGTTTTTCCACACAGCTCCGGGGTCTCGGGGTCCTGGGTTCACACCCCGAGGTCCAGAGCCAGTGGGAAGAGAGAAGATCCTACTTTCTTTCTCCCCGTTTTGTAGAGAGAGCACTTATAGGCCACGATGACAATTCTGGAGAAGTACAGCTGTCACAGGAAAACAGACTCCCCCTGCTGTTTGTGTTCAGTCAGAAGCTCCACATCGTTTAAGGTGGAGGAGTGTGTGTGAGTAAGAAGCTGATTTGTGTGTTGGTGGTTGTCTGTAAGTTGTTTATTTGTAAGTTTTGCACGACCACAGAATCTACGCTGTAACTCGGGCTGTTTAGTTTAGCAGTGATTTTGGTCTGCGTTTACTTTCATGCTGTTAGCGCTCTCCCAAATTTGGAGATAGTTGCCATCTTAAGTTATGCACCCACCTATGGAGCAAGAATAGAGCAATATCCACGTCTCCTTTCACTATTTTCAAAGTGTCCACAGTCCACACACTTCTAGCTGCCATTTCTCATGTTAATTCTGACAGAGGCCTTTAGTTTTTTCCCTGTTTACAGAGCCATGTCTGTGTATAAACACTGGAGCTTTTTCCAGTGCAAAGCAAGCAAATGGTGAGGAATCATGTGTATTGTGTATTGGATTAAAGTCATGAGCATCACCTCTAACAGCTTCTACTCGTCAGGGAAACGCTTCACACTAGATGTTGGCAAATTGCTGTGAGAATTTGATGGTATTGAGATGCAAGGGCATTCTTTATTTCCCTCCAGCCCATGACTTTAATATACTAAGGACATTATACAAACTGTGCATGCAGTGTGTCCACAGCAGCTGCGCATTAAAGGAGGGTTGTCTAAACACTTTTGGACACATTGCATGTCTCCTTTAAAGTAATAGTAAGCTTTAAAGCTGAACTGTGGTCGTTGCCTGCAGAGAAGGGACATTTTTGTGTGTGAGGTTCCTTGGCACACACACACACACACATATGCACACTCTCACAGGGCTATGGTCAGTACCAGAGGCTGACAGTGGCTTGTGCTAACAGCACTGGTCAGTCTGGGTCAGGGAAGGAGTGGGGCAGTTTTGTGACACCAGGGCTACAGCATTGGCACTACTTCATAACCACTGCCAGGGCTAGAGCCCCCCCCAAGCCCCCCCCAACACACACACACACACACACACAAACACTAAGGGGCTGCCCACTCCAACTGCTTGACCTAGTCTTCCTTGAGTTTGCTTTTGTTCTCTGCTCCCACTCGCTGCCTTTGGACTTGAAGATATATATTCATCTTGGCTGTGTATTTCCTTTTGTTTGTTTCTTTGTTAGTCATCCCTTGTTCCCATCGGTTTTGTGTGCTTTGCTGTTGGCAGAGAGAGAGAGAGAGGGGGGGGGGGGCTCAGAAGTGGCTCCCTGTGTAAAAACACATGACTTTTAGGGTCAAATGAGCGCAGGCACAGCACAAATGCGCATCGCCACGACCACATTTTAAGACGATTTAACGTTCTCACCAGATCCTTGCAGCATGCGTACTGGCATTAACCACACGACTGGAGCAGGTCCTCAGCCCTGAGCTGAACTCTGTAACTTTATACGTCACGCTCGGGACAGAACCAGAGGAGAGCCACACAGACCCAGGTCACTACAAAGTCTAGATTGGCTGCTTATTCAGCAGTTCCTTGTTAAAATTTGCAGTTCCACCTTAAACACCCGGAGGAAACCCACGCAGACACAGAGAGAACACACCACACTCCTCACAGACAGTCACCCGGAGGAAACCCACGCAGACACAGAGAGAACACACCACACTCCTCACAGACAGTCACCCGGAGGAAACCCACGCAGACACAGAGAGAACACACCACACTCCTCACAGACAGTCACCCGGAGGAAACCCACGCAGACACAGGGAGAACACACCACACTCCTCACAGACAGTCACCCGGAGGAAACCCACGCAGACACAGGGAGAACACACCACACTCCTCACAGACAGTCACCCGGAGGAAACCCACGCAGACACAGGGAGAACACACCACACTCCTCACAGACAGTCACCCGGAGGAAACCCACGCAGACACAGAGAGAACACACCACACTCCTCACAGACAGTCACCCGGAGGAAACCCACGCAGACACAGGGAGAACACACCACACTCCTCACAGACAGTCACCCGGAGGAAACCCACGCAGACACAGGGAGAACACACCACACTCCTCACAGACAGTCACCCGGAGGAAACCCACGCAGACACAGGGAGAACACACCACACTCCTCACAGACAGTCACCCGGAGGAAACCCACGCAGACACAGGGAGAACACACCACACTCCTCACAGACAGTCACCCGGAGGAAACCCACGCAGACACAGGGAGAACACACCACACTCCTCACAGACAGTCACCCGGAGCGGGAATCGAACCCACAACCTCCAGGTCCCTGGAGCTGTGTGACTGTGACACTACCTGCTGCACCACCGTGCCGCCCCGTATTATTATTATTATTATTATTATTATTATTATTCAGGATTGTAGAGACAACTCATTATCTGTCAAAGAGCAGACCCCTGTACCCCACCCTCCTCTAATTCTAATGCTCAGTTACTGTATTCTGGCCTAGATCCAGTAAAAAGGGAATGGATTATTCAGCGAGGATCCAGCAGCATGTGTCCCTCATGCGTTCTGCTGCGAGAGTCGGTGTCTCTCTGCGGTGGATGGCAGCAGATCCGCTGGAGGTTATCAATCCTGAAGTTCCTCAGCTAGCGGGACTCCACCAAAAAACACACGCCACAATCAGCCGCATTAACATAAAGCAATTCCCTGCCTTTAATTGCATTGTATTAAACAAATTAGATCACTCAGCCAAGTGCGACGCTCTTTCTTGTCGCATATTAATTACAAAAGAAAAAGAAACGGTGACAAAAAAAAAGAGCAAAAGTTAAAGAAGATAAATACCATCGCAGCTCTGATTCTCCTGCGTGTGCGCGTCTCTTATTCATCCTCATTAGCTCCTCTAGCGAGCTGCCTGGGTCTGAGCGCTGACATTAATATTCATGCGTGCGGTTTGATGGCGCACCGACTCCTCTGAGGGATCCGCCGCCACTATCTTCCTTCATCTACACGTGAGGAGCTCTTCTGAAGATACGGAGATGTTTTCATGTATGTTTTGCACATTTCTATTGTTTGCACACGATTGGAATTCCCTTTGTGATGTCACAGAGCCACTTCAAAGCTTCTGTCACTGTGTGACGTTCCAGAACCGGGAGCTCGAACGTATTGTCTATTGAGAGGCTACGCTGCGTTTCCAGAAGTTTATAGACGGCACTGCTGTGGTAATTCAGTTGGAGTAAATCTCTAGAGAAAGGCATGAGATGAAATGAACACACACAAATACCCGGGTGGGGTTGTAACACCTAGAGGAACAGCATTGCGGCTTGTCAGAACAGTGTGTGTGTTTGTGTTTGTGCTCAGTGATGTGGAAGGTTGCTGGACGTGGAGCTTCTGTCACACTGCCCTTTCCTGAGCTGTCAACTCCCCCGTGTGTGTGTGTGTGTGTCTGTTTACTTACTGTGCTTCTAGCAAAATGCCCTGATTATACTGTTGTACTTGTAGGTGCATACCCCAAGCATTCCCATGTGTGTGTTTGTGTGTGTGTTTGTGCGTGTTTGTGTGTGTGTGTGTGCGTGTGTGTGTATGTTTGTGTGTGTATGTGTGTTTGTGCTTGTGTGTGTATGTGTGCGTGCGTTTGTGTGTGTGTTTGTGAGTGCGTGTGTTTGTGTGTGTGTATGTGTTTGTATGTGTGTGTGTGTGTGTATGTGTGTGTGTGTGTGTGTTTGTGTGTATATGTTTGTGTGTGTGTGTGTGTGTGTGTATGTGTGTATGTGTGTATGTGTGTGTGTGTGTGTGTATGCAAGACAGGAGCAGAAAATTCACATTGTATTACATTATCCCCCCCTCCGCCGGTGCCGAGTGTGTAGCTGAGGGCGAGACCCGTATCTGAAATAAAAGACAAAGCAGAGCGCTGCGGCGAAACGCAAGACTCCCCTCGGTTGTGTTAGCGCCGTTCTCTTACAGTGGTGCGTCTCCTTAACCGTAGCTGTGAGGCTCGCTGAATAAGTCATAAGATGACTCTGAAGATACTTTTAAGGCGTGCGTGAAGTTGAAAAGGTTGACATTGCTCTGAAACTCGTCTTCCTGTTGCACGTCGTGAGGAACTTTCTCCTCGTTGCATCATGTCTTTCCTTCTGTTTTAGCATCTGACATGCCGTCCTTTTTTTAAAGCCTCCGACAGGCTGCTGGAAAAGTGTAAGGGGTGTGTGTGTGTGTGTGTGTGTGTGTGTGTCTGTGGGTGGGGAGGGTGCGCAATAAGGCTTCTTATCATTTTAATTAGGAAAGCTGTTGGACCATATCGCTTTCCACCACGACAACAATAGTCGTGCAGCTACTGCCTGCCACTGAAACAATTCCCATCAACCCCCTCTGCTGTAATCAGCGGCGTCTCCATCTCCACGGTTAAGCTCCCTTCGCCATGTGTCCTTGTTTCCAATTCTGAAAGACACATAGCTGGTGAAGGAGATACAGGCTTGTCCTCTGGCACACACACACACACACACACACATTTTCATACACATGGTCATTTATATGCCCTTATATATTATTTATAGTCACACCGATCAGTCATAACATTAAAATGATGTCCTTGGTCCCCTGACCACAGAGGAGCACTTTATAGTTCTACAGTCACACATTGTAGTCTATATGTTGCTCTGCATACTTTGTTAGTCCTCTCTTACCCCCTGGTCAGGTCCCCCACAGAACAGGACCATCCTCAGCGCTGCAGTGACACTGACGTGGTGGTGGTGTGTTAGTGTGTGTTGTGCTGGTGTAGAGTGGATCAGACACAGCAGTGCTGCTGGAGTTTTTAAACCCTGTGTCCACTCTCTGTCCACTCTGTGAGACACTCCTCCCTCGTTGGTCCACCTTGTAGATGTAAAGTCACAGTGTGTGTCGCTCGTCCTCTAGTCCTTCATCAGTGACACAGGACGCTGTCGGCTGGATGTTTTTGGTCGGTGGACTGTTCTCAGAGGGGTTTTAAAAACTCCAGCAGCGCTGTTGTGTCTGATCCACTCTACACCAGCACAACACACACTAACACACCACCACCACGTCAGTGTCACTGCAGCGCTGAGAATGATCCACCACCACATCACACCTGCTCTGTGGGGGATAATTTGAAGTATGCAGCGGGCTAACAAAGTATGCAGAGCAACAGATTGACTACAGTCTGTAACCATGGAATTTGAATGGGAAAAGAAGGGGTTGTTTTAATGTTGTGGCTGATCAGTGTCTGTGTTGTTATATCTGAGTATTAATGTGTCCCTAATGTTAAGGTCAGTAATAAAAAATATAAGGTTTTGCTCTTTCAGTGTTTATAATAAATCACACACACACACACACACACACACACACACACACACACACACACCGAAGTAGACACTGATGACCCAGAGGTTTTTAATACTTCCCTCGACCTTTGCTTCCTCCCCAGAGCCATTATAGATTTCTGAAGAGGGAGAAAAGCCTCATAAATGCACAGCCACCCCTCTCCCCTTCACACACACACACACACACACACACGCACACACACGCACCTCGGCAGCTTATCTCCTCCCATGTAAAACACTCTCTCATTCCCCAGCTTCATTTCCATCAGAAGGGAGTTATGTGACTGTGACCAAACGATGCCCTGCTTCTGCTGGGTTTATTTTAAAGAGGGAAGAGAGAGTGTAAATACTCTATTACTGCTGTTAACACCCACACACTTCCTCCACTGCTCCCCTCCCTCGCCCCCCCCCCCCCCCCCCCCCCCCCCCACCGCCATCTTCTGTACACACACACACACACTCACTCCTCTCCTTCACCCCCCTCCACCCCTCCACCCGAGCCTATCAGTGCGGAGCAGTGGTGTGTGAAGAAATTCCCAATATCTAAATTTACACACTGTATCAATCTTGTTTAATAGACTGGAAAGCTTATTGCTGCGGCGCCGGGCTGAGAGAGGGGCCAGCGGTGATAAATTGCGTCGCCGCCGCGACAGCCGCCCGTGATGTATAATGAAATATTTATGATTTATCCCGGCTAATAAACTGAAATGAAGAGCATGATGTATGGGAACAGATGGGCCCTCTATTGACGCCGGAGAAGGAGAGAGAGAGAGGGAGAGGGAGAGAGCAAGGGAACGGAGGAAGAGCTGGGGAGGGGGAGGAGGGGTGAAGGAAGGCAGGAAGGAAGGAAGGGGAAAAAAAGCAGGAGGAGAAGGACAGTTTATCGAATATGAGACAGTTTTTCTTTTTTTAGCGGAAAAGGGGAAAAAATCCATGCTTCAAAAAGCAGGAGGAGACAGAGGAGAAAAAAAAAGATGAAT
>NW_027101045.1:0-51048 GCF_029633855.1 Hoplias malabaricus
TGTGTGTGTGTTGTTTTGTGTAGTTTTGTGTAATACTGTGTTGTTGTGTGTAATAGTGTGTGTGTGTGTTGTTGTGTATAATACTGTGATGTTGTGTGTAATAGTGTGTGTGTGTGTGTGTTGGTGTGTGTGTGTGTTGTTGTGTGTAATAGTGTGTATGCTGCAGTGTGTAATAGTGTGTTGTTGTGTGTAATAGTGTGTGTGTGTGTGCTGTGTGATATAGAGTGTTGTTGTGTGTACTAGTGTGTGTTGTTGAGTTTTGTTTAGTTTTGTGTAATACTGTGTTGTTGTGTGTAATAGTGTGTGTGTGTGTGTTGTTTTGTGTAGTTTTGTGTAATACTGTGTTGTTGTGTGTAATAATGTGTGTGTGTGTGTGTTGTTGTGTATAATACTGTGATGTTGTGTGTAATAGTGTGTGTGTGTGTGTTGTTGTGTGTAATAGTGTGTGTGTGTGTAATTGTATGATTACTGTCTTCCAGCTCACTTCAGTCCAGGAGCCAAAGGCAGAGCCAGAGGAGCTAATGCTAATGCTAGTGAAGGTCAGTGATGACCTGAATCCAACACAGTCTCCGTACACATCTGTACAGATGTTACTGTAAACTAATAAACACAGTTCCTCAGCTTATGAGTCAGTGTCAAAATATTTACATTTACAGTACATTACAGAACACACACACACACCACTCAGGTCAGGAGCGTCACTCGAGGGCACCTCAGCTGTGGATGTTGAGGGAGGCGACAGTGCTGTTTCCCCCAGTAAATGTAGGTATTGTGTGTTTAAGGTGTCAGTGATCCACTGAGAATAAACTTCACACATTAGATATTAAACCCCCCACATTCTGGGGAGTGGTATTTCCCACTCTGTGACTGGGAAATTCCACTTTGTGTCAAGGGGGAGTTCAGAGCAGGTGGGAGATATTGGCTCCAAGCAGCAGACTAAACAACACTCACTGTGTGTGTGTGTCTGTGATTCTGTTTGTGTGTGTCTGTGATTGTCTGTGTGTGTGTGTGTGTGTGTGTGTGTGTGTGTGTGTGTGTGTGTGTGTGTGTGTGTGTGTTTATCTATGTTCTGACTGTGTTCCATCTGCATTTGTTTAGTTTTTAATGAAATTAAAACTAATATATCAATTCAAAATTCACAGAATGGATTCTCACTCTTTCTTTTTCTCTCTCTCTCTGTCTCTCTCTCTCTGTCTCTCTCTCTCTGTCTCTCTCTCTCTCTCTGTCTCTCTCTGTCTCTCTCTCTCTCTCTGTCTCTCTCTCTCTGTCTCTCTCTCTCTGTCTCTCTCTGCAGAGTGCCGGGTGATGAAGGCCGGTAAAGGACAGAGAGTTTCGGCTAAAAGTCCAGGTCCAGTTCGTCGCAGTAAATCTCCGGCTGAGTCCAGTGAGCCCTTCATTATGAGATAACCACTAAAATACATCATCCTTCACTGAGCCCCCTGACTACACACACTCCCCTACACCTGACTACACACGCACCTCTACACCTGACTACACACGCACATCTACACCCGACTACACACGCACCTCTACACCCGACTACACACGCACCTCTACACCCGACTACACACGCACCTCTACACCTGACTACACACGCACCTCTACACCTGACTACACACGCACCTCTACACCTGACTACACACGCACCTCTACACCTGACTACACACGCTCCTCTACACCTGACTACACACGCTCCTCTACACCTGACTACACACGCACCTCTACACCTGACTACACACGCACCTCTACACCTGACTACACACGCTCCTCTACACCTGACTACACACGCTCCTCTACACCTGACTACACACGCACCTCTACACCTGACTACACACGCACCTCTACACCCGACTACACACGCACCTCTACACCTGACTACACACGCACCTCTACACATGACTACACACGCTCCTCTACACCTGACTACACACGCACCTCTACACCTGACTACACACGCACCTCTACACCCGACTACACACGCACCTCTACACATGACTACACACGCTCCTCTACACCTGACTACACACGCACCTCTACACCTGACTACACACGCACCTCTACAGCTGACTACACACGCACCTCTACACCTGACTACACACGCACCTCTACACCTGACTACACACGCTCCTCTACACCTGACTACACATGCTCCTCTACACCTGACTACACACGCACCTCTACACCTGACTACACACGCACCTCTACACCTGACTACACACGCTCCTCTACACCCGACTACACACGCTTCTCTACACCCGACTACACACGCACCTCTACACCAGACTACACACGCTCCTCTACACCTGACTACACACGCACCTCTACACCTGACTACACACGCACCTCTACATCTGACTACACACGCACATCTACACCTGACTACACACGCACCTCTACACCTGACTACACACGCACCTCTACACCTGACTACACACGCACATCTACACCTGACTACACACGCACCTCTACACCTGACTACACACGCACCTCTACACCCGACTACACACGCACCTCTACACCTGACTACACACGCACCTCTACACCCGACTACACACGCACCTCTACACCTGACTACACACGCACCTCTACACCTGACTACACACGCTCCTCTACACCCGACTACACACGCACCTCTACACCCGACTACACACACACCTCTACACCCGACTACACACGCACCTCTACACCTGACTACACACGCACCTCTACACCTGACTACACACGCACCTCTACATCTGACTACACACGCACCTCTACACCTGACTACACACGCTCCTCTACACCTGACTACACACGCTCATCTACACCTGACTACACACGCACCTCTACACCTGACTACACACGCACCTCTACACCTGACTACACACGCTCCTCTACACCTGACTACACACGCTCCTCTACACCTGACTACACACGCACCTCTACACCTGACTACACACGCACCTCTACACCTGACTACACACGCTCCTCTACACCTGACTACACACGCTCCTCTACACCTGACTACACACGCACCTCTACACCTGACTACACACGCACCTCTACAGCTGACTACACACGCACCTCTACAGCTGACTACACACGCACCTCTACACCTGACTACACACTACCTGTACACCTGACTACACACACCTGTACACCTGACTACACACGCACCTCTACACATGACTACACACGCACCTCTACACCTGACTACACACGCACCTCTACATCTGACTACACACGCACCTCTACACCTGACTACACACGCACCTCTACACCTGACTACACACGCTCCTCTACACCTGACTACACACACACCTCTACACCTGACTACACACGCACCTCTACACCTGACTACACACGCTCCTCTACACCTGACTACACATGCTCCTCTACACCTGACTACACACGCACCTCTACACCTGACTACACACGCACCTCTACACCTGACTACACACGCTCCTCTACACCTGACTACACACGCTCCTCTACACCTGACTACACACGCACCTCTACACCTGACTACACACGCACCTCTACACCTGACTACACACGCACCTCTACAGCTGACTACACACGCACCTCTACACCTGACTACACACGCACCTCTACACCTGACTACACACTACCTGTACACCTGACTACACACACCTGTACACCTGACTACACACGCACCTCTACACATGACTACACACATACCTCTACACCTGACTACACACATACCTCTACACCTGACTACACACACATCTGTACACCTGACTACACACATTTGCACTCCTGAATTCACACACCTGTGCATCTGATTACACACGCCTGCACACATCACTAAACCCACCTGTAAACTACACATAATTGTACACATGAATAAAAACACCTGTAAACTCCACAAACCTGTGCACCGGATTACACACTCCTGTACACCTGACTACACACATCTGCACACCTCATCACACACACCCATACACCTCACTACATACACCTGTACACCTCCTCACTACACACACCTGTACTCTGCAGTCATCATACCTCACTAAATACACCACTCTCAGACGCTTCATGGCTGAATTTCTGTTTTGTTTTCATTGTTTTAATAACATTGTCCTCTTGTTGTGTCCATGTTGTCCTCGCACGTCTCATCTTTTCAAAATAAAAGTCATTTTCAGTGTTTAGTGCTTGTTTGTGTTTAATCCTCACTAACCCACACATTGTTAACCCTTTCATCATTCTTTGTGTGTATCTCTCATTGGGGTTGTATGTGTTTGTGTGACATTGGTAACAAACATGGACACTGTGTGTATGTGTGTGTGTGTGTTTCAGCTACAAAATTTTGTTGTGTGCTTTGTGTTGGTGCAAGTGGATCAGACACAGCAGTGCTGCTGGAGTTTTGAAGTGCCTTATTATCACTGCAGCGCTGAGAATGATCCACCACCCGAATCATACCCAAATCATTATTGCTCTGTGGGGGTCCTGACCGTTCAGAACTGGGGAAGGGGGTTAAAAGTATGCAGAGCAACAGATGTACTAGAGTAATTGTAGAATTACAATGTGCTCCTGTGGACAGAGGGTAGTTACAAGGAGGTGGTTTTAATGTTGTGGCTGATTATTGCCTCTTCACATCGCCACTGAACCATGGGGAAATTTTAAAAACAGGGTGGAATTCCCCTTTGAAGTGTAAAGTAAAGAAGGCACTGAACAACTGACCCGTCACTATAGCAACGGCTGGGTCCGGACGGATCTGTTGGCATTAGGCCGTGTTCTGAGAGGGGGCGGGGTCTATGGTTCTGTTCATTAGTGCGGTTCCAGAGTCTTTGTGAATCAGCTTTAACTATGGACGGACACACACACACACACTCTCACACACACACACACACACACACAGTAATAAAGGTGTCCTAGCAACTGGCACCATTAAAACACACACACAAGCACAAACGTGCAAGCACAAACAAACATGCACACACATACGCACAAACACACACACACACACACACATATATACAACAAACGAACACAAACACACCTACAACAAACACATACATACAAAAAACACACAAATGCGCACACACACACATATGCTATAAACATGCACACACACATATAACAGATGCACACACACATTACTACCTCTCTTCCTTTTTCTTCATTTCTTCAGTTAATTATCAAACATTTATTTCACTCAACTCTTTCCCTCTTTCTCCTTCCTTATTTTTTCATTTCATTTTGCTTCTGTAAACTTTGAGGATTCTCACTGTTATTTTTCAATACTTCCCTCCCTCTCCTCAAACCCTCCCCCCTCTCTTTCTCTCTCTCCCTCTCTCTCTCTCTTTCTCTCTCCCTCTTTCTCTCTCTCTCTCTCTCTCTCTCTCTCTCTCTCTCTCTCTCTCTCTCTCTCTCTCTCTCTCTGTAGCTAATGGTACTGGTTCCAGTAGTCAGTTGTCGACCCCGATCTCTAAACAGTCTCCAATCTCCACTCCCACCAGCCCCGGCAGCAGCCGCAAGCAGAAGGTACACATCCCTTCATCTCTCTCTCTCTCTCTCTCTCTCTCTCTCTCTCTCTCTCTCTCTCTCTCTCTCTCTCTCTCTCTCTCTCCGTTCCTCCATTTCACAGTGTCCCACACTCTCTGAGGGCAACTGCAGCAGTCCATGTTTTTTAGAGCCTCATTTAAGCAAACCTTCATCATTTCTACACTGTCCTCTGTACCCTGCGGCTCACAGGAACGAAGCGGTTTATTCTTCACAGAGCGGGTCGCCCACACAAGGGTGAGATTTCACAGAATCTGTTTCTAACCCTCCCCCTTTTGGCCCTCAGGACCTGTACCTGCCGCTCTCTCTGGACGACGACAACGATTCGCTGGGAGAATCCATGTAAGCTCCTCCCATGTCTGCTGAGGGCCTGTCAATCAAACCCGATCAGCCAATCTCAGAGGTACCTGGGGTGTTCCACGAGTCTGAAACGTCACATCGCCCCCTAGTGGTGTGGAGGAGGCACTTTTTTCACCTTCGCTGTCGGCTCTGAGCCTGACCCGGCTCGGCGGCAGCGGTCAACCGCGCTGTTTGCTGCTTGAGAATTCGTTTGCATCATTTACATTTCCCTCTTTTTTAAAACGTCTGAAGTGTTTGAAGTGCCGCGTCTGCGTGTGCAGGGCATGCGCAGACGACTGCGACACGCTGTTGTTTTTAACGCAATGAAATGCGCTGATTTTTACGAGCCGTCTTGTTTCTCTCATGTTTTTAAAGCGATTTTTTTAATCCTGAGATCAAAAGGAACTGATTTTAAAAACGCGTGGCCTCTTTTACGTTTCGTCTCACGCTTCTCCGCCGCCTGCTTCTGTGAATTTTAAAGCAGCAAATGGCATTTTTACTGAGGTGTGTTTTAAAACCCTTACTGCAGCATTGATACTTTCTATTACTCTGTTTTTGTAAAACCCCTCTCCTGTCTGTGCCATGGTCTCGGTGTGTTTTCAACCAATCAGCAGCCTTCTTTAAATGGTGGGCGGGTCAAAACCCCCGGTTCTGACCCCCTCCCCCACTTTATATGTGTGTATATAGCTACAGGACTGTACAGTCGTCCTCTTTCCTCACGTCTCCGAGCCGCTCCGGGCCTCGTTCGACTTGGCCACACTCTCCCTTCTGTGTTCCTCTGTGTTTGTAGTCGGATGAAGTTCGGAGCCGCGCTCTGTTTCTCAGAGGGAAACTTCGCATGTTTTTGGTGTTTAACTTTAAAAATGATGCAAAAAATATAAAAAAAAAAAACACAAACTAACAATTAAACAGAGATAAGACCAACCAAAGCCATAAGATTAGGGCCTTTCCGTGAGAACGAGCACAAAACTTTCCCTGATTTTGAACGGAAAAGATAGTAGCGTAAAGGGAACCTGAACTTGGAGAGGAACGTTTTTTTTAAGCGAACTGTGGTCAAGTAAAACATCTTCTGAAAGCTCTGAAAGCCAAAGTTGTGTTGAGCTGAAGGTTCCTCTGCTGATGCTGTAAATAAAGGCATGACTCAGACTAGTCCCTGCTTAGATACTCCTTTAAAAAAGAGAATATGAATTTAAAATAACAGCCAGTGTTTTTACAGTTTAGGAAACTTGAGATTTTCTATCGTTGAGAAATGATGAGGGTTTTTTCTTTAATGCATGGTGGTGTGTTCTGTCTCTCGGAGAAAGAGAGAAACAGGAATTTGCAGAACCACGTCTGATTTTCCCAAACATCTCCAGCTCCAGACCTCCGCAGCTCCACCTTCCGCATTAAAAACGTCACTCCTTTTACTTTGGATACGGAGCTCCACTCTCGACGTGCTCTTCCCTCCCAACGTCCACCTCGTTAACTTTAAAGCAACAGTAGGTAATGTTTTCCCCCTAAAATTCCAGCTTCAGAATCATGATGATGCTCCACTGAGCTGTAACAAAGAGAACAGAGCCTCTGTCCCTGCCACTCTGGGATCAGCACTGCGGAATCTGCACTATGTAACTTCTGGAGGAGGGTAGGACGCCATCGCTCACCTCCACCCTCGCGCTTGAATTCACATTGGTGCAGTAGAAGTGAGTTACGCTCTGTAGGGGGAGCCCTACATATCACCTAGTGTTGCTTTAACAGTGCACTCTGATTGGCTGCTCTGTCTCAGAGAGGCGGAGCTCTGCAGCTGGCCCCTCCTCCTGGTTTTTAGTCGATCTCTTGGCGTCACGTGTCCCATTTCACTTCCCCATGCGTCCTGTCGTCAGAGAGTCGGGGGTTTCTCGCTGAGTGCCGCAGCAGCGCTCACCACTCTGTAGTTCAGTAGAGCAGCAGTTCCGTAGAGCAGTTCAGTAGAGCAGCTTTCTGTTTGGTCAAAGACTAACAATAAAAAAATAAAAAAAGATTCAGTCACTCTTCATAATGTACACTCACCACGACGTTTTCCACTTTAACTTTATAAAATGTACAAAATATCAGCCTCCTTCCCTCGCTCCGTACACTTCAGAAGCTCCTTTGTTATTATTATTATTATTATTATTACTTCTTCTACTACGACTTTGTGCCACTTTTAACAGCAGACGGAGAGAGTGTCGCCTCCTGTGGTGCCTTTTTTACACTGTTGTGTTTTTTAAACTCATTAAAGTAAAAATAAGAACATGAAACTCCCGCTGTTCACCAGAAGTGATCAACTGTTTATAAACCTCTCTGTTTCTCTCTCTCTCTGTTTCTCTCCACCTCTCTCTCTCTGTCTCTCTCTCTCTCTCCCACTCTCTTTCTCTCCACCTCTCTCTCTCTCCACCTCTCTCTCTCTCTCTCTCTCTCTCTCTCTCTCTCTTTCTCTGTGAAGTGGTGATCATTGTTTAACTCCATTTCTGCTGGTTCTGCTTCTTTCTCGTATTTTTGGATCGTTCTCTTTCGGGGAATTCCTCAGATTTTCTCTGGTTTAAAGATGAAATGTCACTTCCTCTGGTGATGATGGTGATGAAGATGATGATGGTGATGAAGGTGATGATGATGATGAAGATGATGATGATGTATTCTTGCTGTGTCATCGTGATTGTTACAGTGATGTCATTATGTGTATTAACTCTCCTTTTTTAATTAAAATGAGACATTATTCCACTCTTTTGACTGTGATCAAATAATGTTCTTATTTATTAGTTTGGGTTTTTGCTTTTTTCCCCATTGCCTCCACTCCCCGTGTTTCCCGTTGTATGTTTATATCCCGTTGCTATGGAAATTAAGTCTGTATCCATATGAACAGTGCATCACCCGTGCTGAAGGTTTTCTTGCTTCTTCTCAGTGAAACACCAACAAAGGGTTTCATTTATATAATAATTATATAATAATAATATTATAAATATATATTAATAATTCATAATTAAATCAAATTAAATTTCTGAATTAAATCAGGAGCTTTAAAAATAAACATTTAAGACAGACCCAAAAACACAGCTGTTTTTATTATTCACTGCAAGTTTTTCATTTCCACCAGTTTTTCCAAAATTATATAAAAAAATCCAATTAAAGTAAAGTTACAGTAAAGAGGGAGAGAGAATGAGATTGAGAGAGAGACAGCGAGAGAGAATGAGATGGAAAGAGACACAGGGAGAGAGAGAATGAGATGGAGAGAGAGACATGGGGAGAGAGAGAATGAGATGGAGAGAGAGAGATGGGGGACGGAGAGAGGGAGAGGGAGACAGACAAAGAAAGGTTGAAAAAGGAGAGATGGAGTCTAACAGGAGACAAAAGGGTGGAAATAAAAGCCTCTATTACTATTCCAATCATGGTCCTGTTGCTATTTAACCCCCCCACTGCCACCTCGCATCCCCACCGTTGCCACGGAAACACACCACCTTGACTCAGACGTCTGAGAACTAATTGCCCCAGGGGTGAGTGGAGACAAGGAGACCCTAGAATTTAAAGTAGAATATTAACATAGAATATGATGCAGAACCAGACACATGCAGGCCTCTAGGGGGCAGTGTAAGAGTGGCTTTAAAATGTAGAAGAAGAGTCAGTGGAGGAAATGATACCTTCATGAAAGGTGCAACGTTATAATAAAAATAATACAATAAACATAACAATGATAAATCAGTGATGATCATGTTTTGTGTCAAAGTACAGACTCCCAGTGTAAAATATCACTGCAGTAAAGGCCTTTGTTTACTAAAGTAACAGCAGTATCAAAGTAAAAGTCCCATGAGTCATCATGGCTTTAACGTCCTGGTATCGTTTCTGTAACAAGACTCCAGGTAATCGCCTCATTTCAGAAAAAAAACACTTCAGAGTCTCTACAGTGTCATTAATGACTCTGTCACTGATCTCTATTAAAAGTGTCATAAAGAGTAAAGCACTGAGGCACACTGTGTCCATCAGGTAGAACAGTGTATGTGATTAAGAAGTGACTGTATCTTTTAAGGTGGAGCGGTGTGTGTGAGTACAGTAGGGACCAGTAGAGACTAGTGTAGTCCGATAGAGACCGGCAGAGACCATTGGAGACCGGTAGAAACCAGTGGAGTCCAGTAGAGTTCAGTAGAGGCCAATGGAGTCCAGTAGAGACAGATAGAGTCCGGTAGAGACCAGTGGAGTCCAGTAGAGACAGATAGAGTCCGGTAGAGACCAGTGGAGTCCAGTAGAGACCGTTAGAGACCAATGGAGTCCAGTAGAGATCGGTAGTGACCAGTAGGGTCCAGTAGAGACCAGTAGTGACCAGTAGGGTCCAGTAGAGACCAGTGGAGTCCGGTAGAGACCGATAGAGTCCAGTAGAGACCAGTGGAGTCCAGTAGAGACCGGCAGAGAACATTGGGGTCCAATAGAGACCGGTAGAGACCAGTGGAGTCCAGTAGAGACCGGTAGAGTCCAGTAGAGACCAGTAGAGACCAGTGGAGTCCAGTAGAGACCAGTGGAGTCAGTACCATAAGGTAGAAAAAGAGGCAGGAGTTTATGAACAATGATCTGTCATGTCCCGACTCAGTGCCCTGTCTGTTCATTTCTATCTGTCCCTCTATGTCCTTTAGATCAATAAACCTGATTACAACCGTCACCCAGCACCCCATCTCGTCCTGTCTGGAGAACCGCCCGAATTTCTGATAAAGTGGCCACTGGGGGAAGTTGGAGGGTGGGTGGGGGAGGGGGGTGTTTCTGATAAAGTGGCCACTGGGGGAAGTAGGAGGGTGGGGGGGGGGGTGTTTCTGATAAAGTGGCCAGTGAGTATTTAGAGAAAGCTGTGACTCACTGTAGCTTCAATTGTGTTAGTTTACTGCCCCCTGCTGGCGTGAGATTATATTCACACATAAGTCACACACTGCATTCTCTCTCTTTCCCTCTCTCTGTCACTCTCTCACTTTCTCTCTCTCTCTGTCACTCTCTCTGTCACTTTCTCTCACTTTCTCTCTCTCTCTGTCACTTTCTCTCACTTTCTCTGTTTCTCTTTCATATCAAAAGAGAGAGAGGTAAAAGTGAGAAGAGAAATAGAAGTATAGACTTGTACACAATGAGAGAGAGAGAGAGAGAGAGCATTTGTGTACTGGTCAGAGTGGGCGGTGCTTATATGTTGGGGGCGTGGCCTGAGGGGGCAGTGTGAGAGACTGCAGACAGAAAAACAGCTGGACTTTAAGGTAAGAGTCTGTTATTTTTTCCTCTTCACTCGTTTATTTAATCAGTTCTGTCCATCAGTCCAGGACTCTTCCAGTCCACCTTAAATAGTGCAGGTGTTATATTCTGGCACCTCAGCACCTGCATAATCACCTGGAGAGAACTGCACTGTTAAATTAGTGTGTGTGTTTCTGTGTGTGTCCCTCTCTCTCTCTCTCCCTCTCTCTCTGTGTGTGTGTGTGTCTGTGTCTCACTCTGTGTGTGCTGAGTGTGTCTCTGTGTGTGTGTGTGTGTCTCTCCCTTTTTGTGTATGTGTGCTGAGTGTGTGTGGATGTGTGTGTGTGTCACTCTCTCTCCCTCTGTGTGTGTGTGTGTGTGTGTGTGTGTGTGTGTGTGTGTCACTCTCTCTCTCTCCGTGTGTGTGTGTGTGTCTGTGGAACTGGGCTGATTAACAGAAACTTAAAATATATAAAAAAACTTAGAAAATATCAGTGTTTAATAATATTATTATTACATGATTAGAGACTGATTTATTACACACCTGAACAAACACACACCTCACCCTCAGCCAGGTGAGCATCTCTCTGTCTGAAGAGAGCACTGTAGACTCTAGGAGAGAGTGTATTAGAGAGAGTGTGTATATGTGTGTGTGTGTGTGTGTGTGTGTGTGTGTGTGTTTAGGAGTGTGTTCTCTGTGCTGGATGTGTGCCTTATGGCACTTTTCCACTGCATTGTACTGTCTCTACCCTCTGTTTGGTGCCTGGTTGGTTTTTCATAACGTTAAGCGGTGTTTACTCGTGGTGTACTGGCGTGTTGTTGTTGTTGGGGACTGAACACAGCTCCGTCATCAGTTCAGACAGATCAGTAGAGTTTGTTCCTTCCTTGTTGCAGCGTCCAGCTCTCGCTGGATTCTTTCATCGGCCACCGATCCAAGGAGCGTTTGAACCTCTTCAAAAGACCACAGCGTAATTTCACGAGCTGCCGTCGTGAGTCGGATAAAAACAAACGTGATCTCTGCTGCAGCTGGAGATTTTACAGATGGAGAGTTGGTGCTGGTCGTCTGCGTTGCGTGGCGTAGAGTGACGACTCTCTCTGGACAATCAGCGCTCTGCAAGGTTTACACGCCACGGTTTAGTCTCTACTCGACTCGCTCTGAACCACGAGAGAACAGCCACTAAACAAGAACCCGCTTCCAGAACCAGGACCTGATTCACCTGGTGGAGGAGGAGCGACTGTTGAGAAAAGCAATAACTAAGTAGTTAATAATAATATTTATGGTGTTTTAAAGAGGTTAATCCTGTAGTGTTTATAATAGCAATATTTATAATTCATACATTTACATATTACACCGCTCTACATTCGCAGCATTGAGCCCTATGCAAGGTTCACAGCAATGAAGTGAGGTGTAGTGCCCCCTGCTGTAGCCCCCCACCATTTCACGTCTCTCCCATTTCCCCACACAATCATCACAGGGCGTCTGGGTCATTCATAGGCTTCATTTTTCACAGCAGCACCTGGCCGCCACACTCCAGCACTCGGTACACAGACGGAGCACTTTCCTGATCAACACACACCTCATTACAACATGCACAGTAATACACACACTCACACACACACACACACACACACACACACACACACACACACACACACACACAATTGCCTCAATGAAACCCAAAAACCAAAACATCTCAAAGACAGGTAAAACCAAGAAACTCTGAAAATCACAGAGAATATGGAGCTGCTGAGCACGCTGGGAGCTCCCCATGAGTCTCAGCTCCTCCCAGTCCTTGGACACTTGTACCGCCCCCTCAAGGTTTGTGTATTTAACAGTGAAATAATATATTTTTTACAGTAAAGAGATGTAAAAATGAGTGAGTGTTTTGGCTGATAAACGTATTTACGGTATTTTACTGTTTTACAGAAACTGTGTTCACCTTTTGACAGTTTACATTCATTTACAGTCAAGGTTTTACACTTTTTCATCGTAAAATTTACAGACATTTTTTACAATATGGATACCATGGGACCAGAGTGTGTGTGTGTGTGTGTGTGTGTGTGGGGGGGGGGGGGTTGGGTTGTGTTTGTGTGTGTATCAATTAAATAAAACAAAAATACACTGAAAAAACTCTACGGAAACAGATGTGAAATGTCCCATAAATTCCTCTTTAAACCCTTCACAAACACTTCAACTTCCATTAATCCCCTTTTTATCACTCCTCTACATTCCTCCAGAGAGAGAGAGAGAGAGAGAGAGAGAGAGAGAGAGAGAGTGAGAGCATTCTCTCTCTCCGTGCTGAAACATGTTGGAGAGTTTTATCTCCCATGTCTCTGTCAGACTGAAATAATCCAGATAACACACCAGGGTTATGTTCCAGTGCCCCGTATGCTCCCTACTCTCTGCTTCCTGCTCCCTACAGAGGGAACTGTGAACATTAGCAGGTTTATAAAGAGTGAGGGACAGTCTCAGTCAGGGATTGAGGGGCAGGTCTGATCTGATACTCTTACAGCTGTACAGCGACAGAGAGAGGCAGTGTGTGTGTGTGTGATTATGAATGGCTCCAGTTTTCATCACCCTCAAAGGAGCAAGAGCCTGCAGTATGTCGGTATTATCACTGTAATATCAGCACACACACACACACACAAGGTGAGGTTTACAGTGCAGACAGAAGCAGAGTTAATATTATGTTTACCCTCATTGTCTTTCCTTCTCTCTCTCTCTCTCTCTCTCTCTCTCTCTCTGATGACATCATGAGGAAGTTCTTGTCTGTACTGTGTACTACAACCATTCACAGGAGGAATCAGGGCGTGGCAGAGAGAGAGTGAGAGAGCAGGTAGTGTTTGTGGGGGTTGAGAGAAAGAGAGAGCAGGTAGTATTTGTGGGGGGTGGGAGAGAGAGAGAGAGAGAGAGAGAGAGAGAGAAAGAGAGAGAGAGAGAGAGAGAGAGAGAGAGAGAGAGAGAGAGGGAAATCAGGTTGTTTCACCTGGACGAGAAGGACACTATCTGTAAGTCACCTGAGCTTCTTTCTCATTGTAACAGGTAAACAGGTAAATCCAGGTGTATTCAGGCGAACTGAAGAAGATCCAGGTAGATTCAGGAAAACACAGGTAAAGTTACTTTTATTTAAAATACGTTTTAGACACGTTCCAGTGCAGTTTGTTTTCCTGTGTTTTGAGGTAAACTCAGGTAACGAAAGGTACATGTTTCAGGTGAATGCAGGTAAAATACATTCCAGTACATTTAGATCAGGTGTATATCGAGTAAAAGGTGTGTTCCTATCAGTCCAGGATGGTTTTAGGTGCAGTGATGTCTCTCAGAAACAGTGACTTTACAGAAGGAAAAATCTCTTAATGTTCAGTGGAAGTCAATGTATAAAGATATTATTCAGAGTAATTTTGGGGTGTTTTTATTGGTCATTCATCATCAGATTTACACACATCTGCTGTGTTCAGATGATGTAGTAACTACACACACACACACACACACACACACACACATATGGAGATACAGGGTTTTAATTGGACAGCGATAACATTCAGATAAATTCAGGTGTGTTTCGAGTAAATCCAGTTAAATTTACTGAACTCCAGGAAGTTTAGATAAACACAGGTGTGTTCAGAGGTGGGTCGTAACACACTATATTTATTCTGTTACATTTACTTTAGTAACTTTTTGGAAAAATTGTGCTTATAAGTGTAGCTTTAATGCAGCGCACTCTTCCTTTTACTGGAGTATCTTTGTGAAAAAGAAGCGGTGCTTTTACTCCGTTACATTGAGCTACATTCTGCTCGCTACTTGTTTTTATCGATACGTCCAATGCACATCCTCTTTGATTTGTTTTGTTTTGTAGAGCAGCTCTGTTCACCAGAGGCTTTGTCACATGACGGCGTCTCACCAATGAAATGTAGCCCCTAGTGACGTTTTCACCAATCAAACAGAGCCGAGCCATTACGTGACCACCGCAAACACAGAGACAACGTTATCTCCACCTGTTGAGCCCATTGTTTTTGTTAGTGAACACAACTACACACACACACACACACAGGCAGACTGTACACACTGCCTTTTTCTTCTTGTTCATATTCTTTGTGACCTCTGCCTATTGAGCCCATTGTTATGAAGTTTTTTGTGGCTGATTTTAATCTGTAACTTTATAAAGATGTAACTTATGATTGTGGCGGCACGGTGGCGCAGCAGGTAGGGTGTGTTCCTGCCTTGCGCCCAATGATTCCAGGTAGGCTCTGGACCCACCGCAACCCTGAACTGGATAATCAGTTACAGAAAATGAATGAATGAATGAATGAATGAATGAATGAATAATTTATGATTGTTTTATTTGTTTAAGAGATATTTTCTGGCTCTGAATTGGTTCATTTATCTTTGTGTGCACTCAGGTGTATTAGGTTATGTCCTGAATATTAAACAAAGAGGTCACTCAGCAGTTACTCAGTGCTTTTTCACGTAATACTTTTACTCTCAGTCAAGTAATAAACTGGGCGACTACTTTTTACTTTTACTTGAGTGCGATTATTGTAAAGTAAAAATACTCTTACTGGGAGTACAATTTTTGGCTGCTCTACCCAACTCTACATGTGTTGAGGTGTGATCAGGTGTGATCACATGTGATCAGGTGTGTTGAGTTGTGATCAGGTGCGTTCACGTGTGTTCAAGTGTGATCAGATGTGCTCATGTGTGTTCAGGTGTGATCAGATGTGTTCAGGTGTGGTCATGTGTGTTCAGGTGTGTTCAGTTGTGATCAGGTGTGTTAAGGTGTGTTCAGATGGGCTCAGGTGTAATCAGATGTGTTCAGGTGTGATCAGGTATGTTCAGTTGTGATCAGATGTGCTCAGGTTTGATCAGATGTGTTCAGGTGTGATCAGATGTGCTCAGGTGTGATCATGTGTGTTCAGGTGTGATCAGATGTGCTCAGGTTTGATCAGATGTGTTCAGGTGTGATCAGATGTGCTCAGGTGTGATCATGTGTGTTCAGGTGTGATCAGTTGTGATCAGGTGTGTTTAGGTGTGTTCAGATGGGCTCAGGTGTGTTCAGTTGTGATCAGGAGTGTTCCGCTGTGATCAGGAGTGGTCAGGTGTGATCAGGAGTGGCCAGGTGTGTTCAGGTGCGTTCAGGAGTGTTCAGGAGTGATTAGATATGTTCAGTTGTGTTCAGGTGTGATCAGGTGTGTTCAATTGAGTTCAGGTGTATTCCGGTGTGTTCAGTTGTGATCAGGAGTGTTCAGGTGTGTTCAAGTGTATTCAGCTGTGATCAAGAGTGTTCAGCTGTGATCAGGAGTGGTCAGTTGTGATCAGGGGGAGGTGTGTTTTAAGGAAAATCAAGCTAAAAGGAATGTGATGATCTTGATGCTGAAAGAGTGCCACGTCCTGAGAGTCCTGATCTTTTCACAGCTGCTGAACATTGTCCAGATCTCAACCTCCCTCCATCCTCCAGAGAGAAGAGAAAGAGCAAGAGAGATGTTCTCCACTGTGGCTCCATATAAGAACCAGCACTACTCTGAGCTGAAGAAGGAGTGTTTGGAGCATAAGAAACTGTTTGAGGACCCAGAATTCCCCTGTAACAACAGCTCCCTCTTCTACAGAAGCCCGCTGCCTGGCAGAGTGGAGTGGAAAAGGCCTGGGGTCAGAAAATGCCTCTTATTACACTGTATTTACTGCTTTATTACTCCGTGATTACCTCTTTATTATACTATATACTGCTTTATTATGCTACTGAATTCAACTTTATTATATAATATTTACTGCTCTATTACATTGTAACTACAATTTTACTTCACTGTAGCTACTGTTCTGTTATGTTGCTGTATTCTGTTCAATTTATAATACACTACTCACCTCATATTACACCGTAAATATGTCTATTACACAGTAATAATTGCTCTATGACACTAACGTATTCATCTCTATATTAGATAATACCTTTACACTCAATTTACACATTTATGTGCTCTATTTGTCTCTATATAAAGTTTTCTGTTATTACCCTTTAGTTATCTGTACGATCTCTTTCTAGACTGTGAGTAATGACAGTAATCAGCAGCACAAACATACTCCAGACTGTTCACTGATTAGGCTTAGGCATTGTTCCCAGAAGTCATTGCTGTTTTGGGACTGAGGTCATAGTCCATTATTTGTGATTGGCTACATTATCAGAAATACGTCCCGTACACACTGCAGGTATGAGAGGAAGACAACACACACACACACACACACAGGACTTCAGGTGTGTTGTGGTGGTTTTACCACTGAATGGTACCTACTCTACTGGACTAAACCGGTCTCTACTGGACCCTACTCTTCTCTACTGGACCCTACTGGACTCTACTGGTCTGTACTTGACCCCACTCTTCTCTACTGGACCCTACTGGTCTCTACTGGTCTCTACTGGACTCTACTGGACCCTCCTCTTCTCTACTGCACTCTACTGGAACTAACTGGCCTCTACTGGTATCTACTCTCTGATTGGTCCCTGGTTGGTTTTCCACAGCTCCCCCCTGAAATGTAAAAAGCTGCAGCTGGAGATTTTACAGATGGAGAGTTGGTGCTGGGTGTCTGCATTGCGTGGCATAGAGTGACGACTGTCTCTGGACAATCAGAGTAGAGGAGAGACCCTGCAGTGGGAAAGTAGTAATGACTGCACTTCCATGAGTTAGTGCTGAGTGAAGGTGACGGCAGAAAGGTTATTAACCTCTCCAGTGGAAACTTGTCCAGATTATTGACCCCAACTCAACCCCAAGACTTTTACAGAGAAAATACACACACACACACACACACACTGACCGCTGTGTAACACCGGAGCTTGTTTTGTCTGCAGAAATGTTCTGGACTTCAGTGGAACGTGTCCAGAACACAATAACAACAGCTTTTACTGAAATATAATAACACTCTCTCTCTCTCTCTCTCTCTCTCTCTCTCTCTCTCTCTCTCTCTCTCTGCAGGAGATCAGTGAGAGCCCCCGTCTGTTTGTGGAGGGGATCAGTTCTCATGATCTGAACCAGGGGGAGGTGGGGAACTGCTGGTTTGTTGCAGCTTGTTCGTGTTTGGCTCTGAAGCCCAAACTCTGGCAGAAGGTCAGTTTACATTCCTTCACAGGTGATAGACAGAATGCAAGCACAGTACACACTGGTTTATCGAGAGAAATGGAGTGACAGATGAGAAAAGATAAACCTTTAATGGTCCCAGATCTCCAGCAGAGTCTGTCTGTGTGACTTAGCCCCGAATTTTCTCATTTTGTGAGCTGTTTTCCAGGTAATTCCCAACTGGAAAGAGCAGGAATGGGATCCCAAACATCCAGAGTACTACTGCGGAATCTTCCACTTCCAGTTCTGGATTTTCGGGGAGTGGACAGACGTGGTTGTGGACGATCGTTTGCCAACGATCAACGGGCAGCTGATCTACTGTCACTCAAAATCCAGGAATGAGTTCTGGAGCGCTCTGCTGGAGAAGGCCTACGCCAAGTATGTTCATCACAGACATCTGGAAAACATCGGGATCTTACTGAGGTTTTCCTGTAGACGACATTCCTACTTCTCCGTTGCTCACCCCCTCATTTCAACATTCACACTTCCATACTGTTCGATACTAAGTTATAATGGAACAAAGCTCATGTGCTGAGGTGTGGTGTTCCTCAGGGGTGAGCTCTAGGGCCTTTACTGAACTAATTCAAAGATTGATGAGCTGATTAGCTTCATTAGCTGGAGTGCTATGAATTAATTGAAACTCTTGTTTTGTGCAGTGGGACGTTCCTCAGGGGTGTGTTCTTATTTGATGCTCTTTGATAAGTTATTAACCACTGTTTTTATCCCATCAACTGTTATAAGGAGTGTGGTGTTCCTCAGGGGTGTATTCTAGGGCTTTTACTGATCGAGTTTACACGTGTTTGTTTGTGTTTGTTTTTCACTGTGTGAAAACACTCTGTGTATTGTGTGTGTGTGTGTGTGTGTGTGCGCATTATAAACCCCCGTGCTGTGTGTAGACTGTCGGGCTGTTATGAGTCTCTGAATGGGGGGAACACGGGGGACGCTGTGGTGGACTTTAGTGGAGCTGTGAATGAACCCCTCAGTCTGGAGTCAGGACCCTTTCGCACGGACCCTGCATCCAAGGAGAAGCTGTTCTCAGACCTGCTGACTGTCTACGACCATGGGGGGATCATCAGCTGCTCCATCGCGGTCAGACCACACCCCCTCCCCTCCCTTGTTTACTGTTGGTGTTGTTTGTTGTTGATTGTGTTGTTTGCTGTTGGTGTTGTTGATTGTGTTGTTTGCTGTTGATGTTGTTGATTGTGTTGTTTGTTGTTGATTGTGTTGTTTGTTGTTAATGATTGTGTTGTTTGTTGTTGTTGTTGATTGTGTTGTTTGCTGTTGTTGTTTGTTGTTGATTGTGTTGTTTTCTGTTGTTGTTGATTGTGTTGTTTGCTGTTATTTGTTGTTGATTGTGTTGTTTTCTGTTATTGATTGTGTTGTTTACTGTTGTTGTTGTTGTTGATTGTGTTGTTTGTTGTTGATTGTGTTGTTTGCTGTTGGTGTTGTTGATTGTGTTGTTTGCTGTTGATGTTGTTGATTGTGTTGTTTGTTGTTGATTGTGTTGTTTGATGTTGTTTGCTGTTGTTGTTTGCTGTTGTTGTTTGTTGTGTTGTTTGCTTTTGTTGTTTGTTGTTGATTGTGTTGTTTGTTGTTGCTGATTGTGTTGTTTACTGTTGTTGTTGTTGATTGTGTTGTTTGCTGTTATTTGTTGTTAATTGTGTTGTTTGCTGTTATTGATTGTGTTGTTTACTGTTGTTGTTGATTGTGTTGTTTGTTGTTGTTGATTGTATTGTTTACTGTTGTTGTTGATTGTGTTGTTTGCTGTTGTTGTTGATTGTGTTGTTTGCTGTTGTTGTTGTTGATTGTGTTGTTTGTTGTTGATTCTGTTGTTTGATATTGTTGTTGTTTATTGTGTTGTTGTTGTTGATTGTGTTGTTTGTTGTTGATTGTGTTGTTTGTTGTTGATTGTGTTGTTTGCTGTTGGTGTTGTTGATTGTGTTGTTTGCTGTTGATTGTGTTGTTTGCTGTTGTTGTTGTTGATTGTGTAATTTGTTGTTGATTGTGTTGTTTGCTGTTGTTGTTGTTGATTGTGTTGTTTTCTGTTATTGATTGTGTTGTTTATTGTTGTTGTTGATTGTGTTGTTTGTTGTTGTTGATTGTGTTGTTTACTGTTGTTGTTGTTGATTGTGTTGTTTGTTGTTGATTGTGTTGTTTGCTGTTGGTGTTGTTGATTGTGTTGTTTGCTGTTGATGTTGTTGATTGTGTTGTTTGTTGTTGATTGTGTTGTTTGATGTTGTTTGCTGTTGTTGTTTGCTGTTGTTGTTTGTTGTGTTGTTTGCTTTTGTTGTTTGTTGTTGATTGTGTTGTTTGTTGTTGCTGATTGTGTTGTTTACTGTTGTTGTTGTTGTTGATTGTGTTGTTTGCTGTTATTTGTTGTTGATTGTGTTGTTTGCTGTTATTGATTGTGTTGTTTACTGTTGTTGTTGATTGTGTTGTTTGTTGTTGTTGATTGTATTGTTTACTGTTGTTGTTGATTGTGTTGTTTGCTGTTGTTGTTGATTGTGTTGTTTGCTGTTGTTGTTGTTGATTGTGTTGTTTGTTGTTGATTCTGTTGTTTGATATTGTTGTTGTTTATTGTGTTGTTGTTGTTGATTGTGTTGTTTGTTGTTGATTGTGTTGTTTGCTGTTGTTGTTGTGTTGTTTGTTGTTGATTGTGTTGTTTGCTGTTGGTGTTGTTGATTGTGTTGTTTGCTGTTGATTGTGTTGTTTGCTGTTGTTGTTGTTGATTGTGTAATTTGTTGTGGATTGTGTTGTTTGCTGTTGTTGTTGCTGATTGTGTTGTTGTTGTTGATTGTGTTGTTTGCTGTTGTTGTTGTTGATTGTGTTGTTTATTGTTGATTGTGTTGTTTGCTGTTGTTGTTGTTGATTGTGTTGTTTGCTGTTGTTGATTGTGTTGTTGTTGTTGTTGATTGTGTTGTTTGTTGTTGTTGCAGCTGGACTGTGGTTCTTGTTTACGTGCTCTTCTTGTCTCATCTGTTCTCTGTGTGTGCAGGCGTCTGCAGGCGAGCGGGAGCTGCGTTTGGCGTGCGGTTTGGTGAAGGGTCACGCGTACTCTGTGACGGGGGTGCGGAGGGTCCGACTGGGACACGGCCTTGTCTCCTTCTTCAAAAACGAAACCATCGCCCTCATCAGGATGAGAAACCCCTGGGGAAAGCACGAGTGGAATGGAGCCTGGAGCGATAGGTGAGAGAGAGAGAGAGAGAGAGAGAGAGAGAGAGAGAGAGAGAGAGAGAGAGAGAGACTGTCCGCGAGAGATGTCGTTTTGGTGAGAGCACCTTAAAGGTCTCGGTTTTAGCAGCGTAGTGAACTGAGCGAATGCATTTTTGGGGATTGGGAAAAACCTACTCAAAGACACATTCCTCTTTCCTTTAGTTGCTGTAAGGAATTTATTGATTTCTGAGAATGTATAAACATCATCTGCTTGTGTGTTCTCTGCAGCACATGCCTCAGATTGACTGGGAAATCTAGCTGGAACATCAGACAAACCTGAGCAGTCCGAGATCACACTCTCTACCTCAGACTCACCTCCTCCTATGAGTTTTTCAGTTATCTACACAGTCTGTATTCTGCTCTTTGCCTTCCATTCTCACACTCAGGCTTGTTAGTCTCAGCCAGGGCTTTCCTGTGAACGCCAGTGAGAGCTTCCACAATAGCAGCAGGAATGGGCTCCTCCTGCATGATTACATGGACATTGTTATATACTACCAGTGCCATTCGAAGTTTCGGGAGTGTGTGTTAAAGGCTGAACCCCAGAAGTCTCGTGCTCAACAGCAGTACTCTGGGGTTCAGAGGAACTACTCTTGGGTTCTGAGGTTCCAGCTACCTCCTCCTTACCATTCTCCGCTATAACAGCGGAGTTTCTCTGTGCTGGCGAACAGGTCATACGAGGCATCTCCGTGTCTGCACCTGAAACTTACGTCCAAGGTCTGCTCGCGGTTGTTTAGACACATAAAAACCTGCCTGTGGAAGGACAGCATATGTTTAACAGCTGCATTTTTGCACCCTACAGGGATCATTCTCATAGCACCGCAGAATTTACCAAACTGGGCCAGTTCCTTCATCAAGGTTTCAGTTTTAATAAACAGAGGAACATTAGACACGACCACACACGTAGCGGGCGCTCTCAACGGGCTCACCAGCACCCTCACCCCCTTCACCCAGATCCCAGACTCAATCAGCTTATTCACACATTCCTCTGACTCCAGAAACACCACCACCGCCTTGTTCATTCGGGAAGCAGGGGATGCTTTCACAACCTACAGGTTCCCCGACCGCCAACAACACATCCTCCACCATCGTCCTTTACGGCTCCGTAAACCTCTCAAACGGCCAAAAACAGTTCGGCACCAACTACACTAACCTTGTTAATAAAGAGTAAAATGAAACTAAGATAAAGAAAACAAGAAAAAGTAAATAAGTAAGAAAAGTTGGTAGTGTGCCAAAGTCTCTACACGCCACTGTGGAAAACTCCACGCATGCGCAGGGAGAGAGAGAGAGAGAGAGAGAGAGAGAGAGAGAGAGAGAGAGAGAGAGAGAGAGAGAGAGAGAGAGAGATAGAGAGAGAGAGAGAGAGAGAGAGAGAGAGACAGAGAGAGAGAGAAAGAGAGAGAGAGATTATTCTTCAATTATTCTTCTCTTTTGTCTGTTGTCCACCTCCCCCACTCTCTCTCTGTCTCTCTTTCTCTCTCTCTCTCTCTCTCTGTCTCTCTCTCTCTGCAGTTCGGAGGAATGGCAGAAGGTGGGCTCAATGGAGAGGAGTAACCTGGGGATCACTGTTGAGGATGATGGAGAGTTCTGGTGAGTTACTGCTCCACACACACACACACACACACACTCACCCAAGGCTGAGGGTGTGATCTCTCTCTGCAGGATGAGCTTTGATGACTGGTGTCAGCGGTTCTCGGACGCTGATGTGTGTCGTCTGATGAACACGGCGGTGCTGAGTGTGCACAAGTCCTGGTGTGAGACTGTATTTTTCGGGAGCTGGGCCAAACACCCAGAACCACTGAGGAACCGGAGCGGGGGCTGCATGAACCACAAGCAGAGCTTCCTACAGAACCCACAGGTAACGTCCGGTTCTGTTATTTAGAACAGTGCAGGGTCTCTCCTCTCCTCGTCTTCTCCACTCCTCCAGCAGGTGAATCAGGTCCTGATTCTGGAAGCGGGTTCTTGTTTAGTGGCTGTTCTCTCGTGGTTCAGAGTGAGTCGAGTAGAGACTAAACCGTGGCGTGTAAACCTTGCAGAGCGCTGATTGTCCAAAGAGAGTCATCGCTCTATGCCACGCAACACAGACGTCCAGCACCAACTCTCCATCTGTAAAATCTCCAGCTGCAGCAGAGATCACGTTTGTTTTTATCCGACTCACGACGGTAGCTCGTAAAATTACGCTGTGGTCTTTTGAAGAGGTTCAAACGCTCCTTGGATCGGTGGCCGACGAAAGAATCCAGCGAGAGCTGCACGCTGCAACAAGGAAGGAACAAACTCTACTGATCTGTCTGAACTGATGACGGAGCTGTGTTCAGTCCCCAACAACAACAACACGCCAGTACACCACGAGTAAACACCGCTTAACGTTACCGCCGCCATTGTTGTGGTTTCTAAAGCTCAGTAGAGTTCAGTAGAGACAGTGCAGTGGGAAAGCAGCACTAGGCTCAGGGGCAGAGTTAGAAGTGTGTTTATGGTGAAGGCAAGATGATTCTCTACAAAATGAAATGAAAGTGAGCCCAAAGACATGAAAACAATTGTGTTATTATATGCACCTCTCTCTCTCTCTCTCCCTCTGTGTGTGTGTGTGTGTGTGTGTCAGTATGTATTAGATCTTCAGGAGAAACAGGAGGTGTTGGTTTCTCTGCAGCAGAGAGACATGAAAATACACAGAGCTCGGGGTCAGGGAGAGAATCTCACCATTGGGTTCGCTTTGTTTAAGGTACATATTTACACTCACACACTCACACACACACACACACTCTCACACTCACACACGCTCACACTCACACACGCTCACACTCACACACACACACACTCACGCACACACACACACTCAAGCACACACACACACTCACACACACACACTCACACACACACACACTCTCTCTCTTTCTCTCTGTCTCTCTCTCTCTCTCAGGTAGAGGTAAACAGGAAGTACCGGATGCATGACCTCTTCACACAGCAGAACATTGCCACCTCAACGTACATTAACTCCCGCGCTGTGTTTCTGAGGAAGATTTTACCCCAAGGCCGATACGTCATCATCCCTTCCACCTTCCGCCCTGAGACCCTGGGGGACTTCATGCTCCGCATTTACACAGAGAGAGACTCTGTCTGCAGGTAAAACACACCTGCACCTCATCTGTATCACACCTGTATCAAGTGTACCACACCTGTGTCAAAAGTGTATCACACGTGATCACACCTGTATCACACCTGTATCAAGTGTACCACACCTGTGTCAAAAGTGTATCACACGTGATCACACCTGTATCACACCTGTATCAAGTGTATCACACCTGTTTCAAAAGTGTATCACACCTGTGTCAAAAGTGTATCACACCTGTATCAAAAGTGTATCACACCTGTGTCAAAAGTGTATCACACCTGTATCAAAAGTGTATCACACGTGATCACACCTGTATCAAGTGTACCACACCTGTATCAAGTGTACCACACCTGTGTCAAAAGTGTATCACACCTGTATCACACCTGTATCAAGTGTATCACACCTTATCACGCTTGTACCACACCTGTATCAAAAGTGTATCACACCTGATCACACATGTATTACAGCTGTACCACACCTGATAACACCTGTATCAAACTTGCACCTCATCTGTATCACATCTATAATCACACATGTACCACACCTGTATCACACCTATATCAGACCTGTATAACAAGTGTATCACATCTGATCACACCTATATCAGACCTGTATAACAAGTGTATCACATCTGATCACACCTGTCCCATATCTCTACCATATTTGTACTATACCTGCACCACACCTGTATCAAACCTACAACACAACTGCATCACACTTGAACCACACCCGTACAACACCTGTCCCACGCTTGTATTAATCCTGCATCACACTTGCACCACAATTATGACACCTATGTGACACCTGAATATCACATTTATAACACTGTATGACACCTTTGTTACACCTCTTTATTACACATTTTATAATGGTAAAACACCTATTTTTACAACTATATGGCACTTGTATGACACCTGCACAACACATTTATGACACCAGTAGAACATGCTTTTTACACCTGTAGAACACCACCACACAGGAATGATTTCCATCTCTTTCTCTCTCTCTCTCTCTCTCTCTGTCTCTCTCTCTGTAGGGAGTTGGTGATGGATAAGCCTCGTGTTCGCTGCTGGAGCTCTATTGTGGGTTATCCTCAGGTGGTCACTCAAGTTTATGTTCATGGAGCTGAGGGGCTGGAGAAGCAAGATGTTAACGGAGGTGAGTCTCATTAAAACAGCCTCCAGGGGGCGCTGTGGGACAGTATACTACTGTAAACACTGTAACGGTCTCAAAGCTCCAGGCAGCAGTGAATACATGACATTGCCCCTTTAAAGTTTAACACTGCCTTTAAGCCCAGTTTGTTTTGTTGTGTGATGAACTTTGTGTGTGTGTGTGTGTGTTGTTTCCAGGTGCAGACCCGTATGTGATCATTTCCTGTGAAGGATGTTCTTTTCAGTCCCAGGTTCAGAAAGACACTCTGGATCCGCTGTTTGACATCAGAGCCATTTTCTATAGAAAGAAGCTCAACAAACCTGTAACCATCCAGGTAACAACCTCACCCCCATGACACTGACCCCACATACCTGTAACACACACCTTCAACACATACCTGTACCACACACATGTAGCACACACCTTTATCACACCTGTAACACACGCCTTTATCACACCTGTAACACACGCCTTTATCACACCTGTAACACACACCTTTATCACACCTGTAACACACACTTTTATCACACCTGTAACACATGCCTTTATCACACTTATAACACGTACCTTTATCACACCTGTAACACATACCTTTATCACACCTGTAACACACACCTTTATCACACCTGTAACACACACTTTTATCACACCTGTAACACATGCCTTTATCACACTTATAACACGTACCTTTATCACACCTGTAACACGTACCTTTATAACACCTGTAACACACGCCTTTATCACACCTGTAACACACACCTTTATCACACCTGTAACACACACCATTATCACACCTGTAACATACGCCTTTATCACACTTATAACACGTACCTTTATCACACCTGTAACAAACGCCTTTATCACACCTGTAACACACGCCTTTATAACACTTGTAACATGCACCTATATCACACCTGTAACACACGCCTTTATAACACTTGTAACATGCACCTATATCACACCTGTAACACACGCCTTTATAACACCTGTAACACACGCCTTTATAACACCTGTAACACACGCCTTTATCACACTTGTAACACGTACCTTTATCACACCTGTAACATGTACCTTTATCACACCTGTAACACATACCATTATCACACCTGTAACACACGCCTTTATAACACTTGTAACATGCACCTTTATCACACCTGTAATGCACGCCTTTATAACACTTGTAACACATACCTTTATCACATCTGTAACACGCACCTTTATCACACCTGTAACACGCACCTTTATCACACCTGTAACACATGCCTTTATCACACTTGTAACACGCACCTTTATTACACCTGTAACACATACCTTTATCACACCTGTAACACATGCTTTATCACACTTGTAACACGCACCTTTATCACACCTGTAACACATACCTTTATCACACCTGTAACACATGCCTTTATAATACACAAACGTGTGTGTTTAGGTGTGGAACAGTAACCCTATAAAGGACCAATTTATGGGTCAGGTGGTGCTGCCGGCCACTCTGAAAGACAGCGCTGACCAGCAGAAGATTCCTCTGAAGAGAAATGGAGGTCAGTCAGAAACGTCTGGACACATCAGTCTCAGAGTGGTGACGTTCAGAGAGCTCACGGCCATGTAGCACTGCCGCATGCACTTTGTAATCAATCAGCATCTGAAACAGTGTTTATGTCTTTAATCTTCACTCACTTAACATTCCACCAACCTGCACCTGACGCTCCGCCCTCTGCAGACACCGCAGCCAATCAGATGCGTCCTCACCGCTCCAGGAGCATAACTCTCATCTCTGAAATATCAGTACATATATTAAAGCAACAGTAGGTAGGATTGGATTTTACTGCTCCTGGGCTCCCCCTACAACTGCAGAGTGTAATTCACTTTTATAGCAATGTCCTGAAATGAGGTGTGGGAGTGTTTCCTACTCTAAACCAAAAGCTACATAGTTACATAGTGCAGTTTCTGCAGTGCTGAGCCTGGAATAGCATCAACAAAGGCTTTTGTTGATTTTGAAGCTGTGATTTAAAGGTAAATATTCTGCACAGTGTTACTTTAAAGTGGTTCCCCGTTAGTAAAGACTCCATATATAAAACTTCATTAATGGTGTAAATGTGTTAATGGTTATTAATTACGTTATAAACGCATTAAAAGTGAGCAGTAATCATTTATCAAACAGAAAAGCAAGTGTTCTGTTGTTTGCCAAATAGTGATCCACATTCACCTACAGTTCAACCTCAGATCTCACCAAATACTGACCTCACTGTGTCTCCGCCATGTGTCGACGTTAACCCCATCAGCTCCAGCACAGATTAATTAATCAGTTTAACCCTTTAACCACCAAGTTTAATAAAAGCAGAACATCTTTTAATGTGTTCACTTTAACAACTGAAATGATTACATTCTATTTCTAAAGTCAGAGTGTACTGACGTTTTCAGAATGTTACCGGACGCATTCGCTTTTAGAAAAACAACAGATCCCTGTAGCCACTTCTATCTCAGTGTTATTACAGATTACCCATTTATAAACACCTTTATAAGTGTTCTTTTATTCTAAAGTGGTGTTGTTACCGTGGTAATATTCTGGAACATGTAGTTAAGGAAAATGGAGTTACAGGGTTTTGTTTTGATGGTGATGTGAGTGATATGTAAACTGTTTACAGCAATCAACAGTGAGGAGTAAATAAATAAAAACAGCATCTGACACTCCTCAGTCCTGGTCCTGTGCTTCAGACCTTTGCACTAAGACTCATATTATGTAAAATTGTACTTTTGTATTTACTGATTAAACTGATATTTCTTAAAAACAAATGTGTTTCATTTACAGAACTTTTTAAATAAAAAAACAAGAACGCTGTGAACAGAGTGTGTTCCTAATAAACCTCACTGCAGCTGGACTAGCTGCTTATAACTTGTTATAAACATGTTATAATACCAATTATATCACTAACTCTCATCTATAGGAGACTGTTTGCTTTGAGACTCTCAAACCTCACCTTGTGTAACAAAGAGTAAAGCGAATAATAAAATTTAACCCTTTTATAAACCATAAGACATTATTAAGATGGCTACCATATTATTGGCTCATAAATGGTTTATAACCATGTTTATAAACATTCGAAAGCACATAAGTTATCTTATGAATGAGCACTTGTGCAATGTTAAACTTTGCTATTCTTTATAGGAATATTTAATAAACTTGTATAACCATCTTTATGAGGGGACGCTGTATTATTTTTTTGTTCGTTTTTTATTTTTATTTTTTTTATTCAGTCGAGTTCCCAAACTGCATTTTTTTCCTCGCTTTTTTTTTTTTTTTTTTTTTTTATATTTGAACACTCAAGACACGACCATGCACAATTCAGAATCCAAAAAGTCTATTGCTTCAACCACAATTTAAAATAGCTTATCCCCAAAAAACAAACCAACAAAAAAAGGAATACTCCCCACTTTTTCTATTTTTTCTTGTTTTGTTTATCTCTTCTTCTTCTGCACCTTTCTGGTCGGGTTCGAGGAGGAGGAGGGAGGGGAGGACAACGCCTCCACAGTTTACAAACCTCAGAATTGTAATGAATAATAATAATAATAATAATAATAATAATTTATAAAGAAACAGTTTCTTTCTTTTGTCGTTAAAAGTCTTTTGTTCCATTCTCGTTATTACACACAGAAAAAGTCACAGCACGTGTACAGGGTCGGACATTCAGAAGAGAAAGGTGAGGCGTGGGGGGGGGGCATGTACAAGGCGTTGTTTTGACGTCCATTTTTTACGTTTACTTTTTTCTCACATCTTTCCTTCTCTCCATTTTTTGTGCTCATTGTTCACACAGCGTCCAGATCTTATGTCCAGAAGAAGTCCAAAGCAGGTGTGTGTGTGTGTGTGAGGGACACACTCCAGTAGTTAGCGCCGTCCAAGCTCTGTCACTTTTGTCCATCTCCTCCTTTTCCAGAAATTAAAATCGTTTACAAACACATATCAGAGATTTACCTTAATACACACACATACACACTGCAGCTGAGTTAAACTTAAAGATTTAAAGATAAAGTCTGTCAAAGACCTCAAACTAACCTGGTGTTCCTCCGTTAACCTGAGAGTAGCTGATCAGCGGAGTCGTTAGCTTTAGCTCTAGCGCTACGAGGCTAATGCTGTGTTCCGTTTGAACTCCAAAGTCAGTTTTTCCAGAGAGTCCCAAGTAGGAAATCTCAACTAGAACATCCCCAAAAGTCAGATTTCCTAAAGTCAGGAGAGCCTCATCAGCCTCGAGTTCAGAATCCAGGATCAGCGGTGTTTTACAGTGTATTAGCGCTTTTGCCTATTTGTGTCAAATTAAATCAGTCGTACACACAGTAACTGACCCACTGCTGTGTGTGAACGTCTCCGTGGTACTGGGATGTATAAAACTGGTATCACTATCAGTGCTAACAAGGAACAAGCGAACAATGAAACCCTGGGGCATAGGGTTTTTCTGAACGTTTCACTTGAACACATTCAGTTCGAGTGAGACGTCGTTCCCAGCTCCAACATCCGACTTATGAGGGAAACGGAACCCAGCATAAAGTTAAAGTGAACGTCTAAGGTTCTGGTGAAATGCTGTTCTCTCTGCTTTGTTTATGTTCAGAAGC
This sequence comes from Hoplias malabaricus, assembly GCF_029633855.1. Lineage (NCBI taxonomy): Eukaryota > Metazoa > Chordata > Actinopteri > Characiformes > Erythrinidae > Hoplias > Hoplias malabaricus. The sequence goes on from NW_027101045.1 coordinate 30,209, forward strand.
CTTGCGTCTTTTAAGGTGGAGCGGTGTGTGTGAGTAAGAAGTGACTATATCTTTTAATGTGTAGCAGTGTGTGTGAGTAAGAAGCGGACTGTATCTTTTAAGGTGGAGCGGTGTGTGCGAGTAAGAAGCGGCTGTATCTTGTTGGTGTCTGAAGTGTAAATTGTCTGTAAGTGTTTATTGTAAGTGTTTGAATTCCCACAGAAACTCATGTGTAACTTGAGCTGTTTAGTTTTGTAGCACTTTCGCTCTGTGTTTACTTTCATGCAGTTAGCGCTCTCCTGAGTTTAGAGTCAGTTCCACCTTAAGTAATGTAACTGTAACAGCAGAAATAAGTCAGTGTTACCCCCCTATGGAGCAGGAGTAGAGCAACATCCTCATCTCGATTGGTGCTTTTCAGCGTTTGGAGTCTCTCCGTTGTCTAAAACCCTCCAGATGGCAATTCTCTGCCATGAGTAGAGAGAGAGAAAGCCTAGCACCGGACCCAGACACTTTGTTTTTTTACCCATTTACAGACACTGGGGCTTGGAATAAGAGTCTTCTTGGTAAGAGGCTTTTAGACATTGTGTGTTCACCTTAACGTAATTAAACTGCACCTTAAATCCACTTCAGTTACAGTGTGTAGAACTGGAGTTTTCTATCACTGTGTAAAAGATGCAGGAGGCTTTCTTTATTGTTGGATGCGCTGTAAACATTTCTCCGCTGATTCACTACAATCTGGAAAATGGGTGTAAACCGTTCACTAGATGCTTTACTTAACTAGGGCTTTAATGTGGTGTCGTGGTGTCGGATCTTTTTGATGTGGGGTGTTAGAGAAGATAGAGGGTCTCTGAGGTTTCACAGTGAGTTCTGGAGAAGAACTGGAGGGGAAAACTGGTGTAGACTGGAGCTGAACATTCTACTGAACACACACACACACCCTATAAACCACCCTTGGAAAATTACACACATTCAAAGTTGCCCCTCAGCATCCACAGAGACTACATTTCCTATAATGCTTTTCTCTCTCGCTCTCTCTCATACACACTGTATCCTCCTCCTTTCTATAAGTGTAAGGACAGTGCACAGAAACGTGAAAACTAATGTCTGAGTTCCTCTGATGGAGGGATGAAGGATGAAGGAAAGGTGAAGGTAGTAACACTTCCTGTGAATGCCGTGTTCACAAGGCTGAATAAAGGCCTGTGCAGTGTGCTCCTGCCTCGCCCCCAGTGACTCCGGGTGAGCTCGGCACCCACTGCGAACCTGATCAGGATGAAGTGCTTACAGCGGATGAATGAATGAATCAGTGATGATTAAAATTCCGTTATAAAGACTGTTACGCTCGGAAAAAGACAGGAAAACAAAACTCTCATTAAAACACACCAGGAATCTGAGGAATCTAAGGGAATTTCACACCGGGTTCAACATTTTTCAGACACAACGTCGTCTTCTAGAGTCTCTCACTGCTCACAGGCCACACACTCGGCCCCGTGACCCAGGCCCTGTACGTACGCGTGTATCTGGATATTTCTAAATACTGAATGTGTCAGTGTTGTGGTGTTTACTGGAGAACCCGAGCTTCTCAGAATCACAGACGCCACACTGTGCCCCACAGGTCTGCTTCTGTTTACATTACGCATCAGTAACAAACCACCGCCGCGGATCTACAGCAGTGTGCTCCTTCTCTGGACCATAACTCTACCATATTCTATATTAATAGTAGATTTTTACGCTGTCACTGTGACAGTTAAACTCTGTGTCCCTCGTGTACACTCTCAGATTAAAGGTACTCTACAGGAACATTACTGTCACTAAATGTACAAACAGTGTAGTGTATCTTTAAAGGTACAGCAGTGGTGTTAGAGTCCAGTTGTGTTCCCTAAAGCGTCATGACATTCTCTTCTCCAGAAGGAGAGGGGGATCTCTGTAATCTTTCATTACACAAATGTGGAGAATAAAAGAACACAATAAAAGTCCTGGAGATGAAACGGGGCGAATGACATCAACACAACTTTAACATCCACTGTTAATATAGAGTAAGGTACTAACCAGATGTACTAGATATTTACACGGTCAGAAAAACTCTGTGGACGACCCTCACTGGAACATAGACTGCACCTTTAATTAGGAACAGAACTGTACCTTACTCTATATTAACAGTGGATGTTAAAGTTGTGTTGATGTAATTCGCCCCGTTTCATCTCCAGGACTTTTATTGTGTTCTTTTATTCTCCACAGTTGTGTAATGAAAGATTACAGAGATCCCCCTCTCCTTCTGGAGAAGAGAATGTAATGAACCTTTAGGGAACTGGACTCTAACACCACTGCTGTAACTTTAAAGATACACTCCACTGTTTGTAGCTGTAGTGACAGTAATGTTCGTGTACTCTACATTTTACATACTATCGCCCTCTACTGGGTTCTCATGTAAACTAGAATTTTTTGAAAATGGTCTTGGAGTGGATTACGATGTTTTTAAAAACACTGCCAAAAACCTCTGTTTTAAAAATATCCAGATAAATGTAGACGGGGCCTTAATCGGTTACAAAGGGTGTCCACACACTTTTGGCCACTCTGTACGCCTGAGTTTTCAGTTCAGTTCTGTCACAAAGAACCAGCCGGGACACATGCTATAAGCTGATTGGCCTGTTGTTGCCAGGCAGACTCCAGAAATAGAGACAATTGGTCGGTGAGTTTCTGTCACCGGAGAAAGTTCACAGAAAGCAAACAGAGGCCGAATAACAACGTCGCACTCTCAGCGCCTGAGAAATCACGTCTGGTGTGAGGACGTTACTGAACCTGACTCTGGTGTCACACAGTGGTGTGTTATGAAGGGTGACAGACATTATAAAGCGCAGTATAACCCCTAGAACCACTTATAAATGCTTTATAAAGCCGTGCGAAGGCAGGACTCGTAGGAAGTGTTAGTTTATCAGTAATAGCACCCCTTTAAAGAGAAACAGATCAACAGGAGGAGGAGAGCTGGACTCGACTCTAGATCCACAGACAGGGTGTTCAGTGACGTCGGCTGCCTCGTAATGCCCGTGTTTGTCTTTAGCAGTGGTCAGGTGATGGTCAGGTGGCTCTGAGGGTGTCCATGGCTTTGTTGTGTCCGGCTCATTTGCATCAGCTGTTCGAATGCATAGTAAAGACAGAAAGCCGACTGAAGTAAGAAGAGGAAGTAGCCGAGTGGACGCAGGTTCGTCCAGATATTGTGGGATTTCGGGAGAAGGAAGCATCAGGGCTGGTCTGGGAATCCATTCCCTCATGCACCACACACACACACACACACACACACACACACACGAGTATGGGGGGTGTACTCTGAGCTGTGATGTGGATTTACCCTGTAGAAGCTGGATTCTTTCTCCACATGACTTTTCTACTGTATGGACTCTACATCAAAACAAGCGTGATCTCTGCTGCAGCTGGATATTTTACAGATGGCGAGTTGGTGCTGGTCGTCTGCGTTGCGTTGCGTAGCGTGACAACTCTCTCTGGACAATCAGCGCTCTGCAAGGTTTACACGCCACGGTTTAGTCCCTACTCGACTCGCTCTGAACCACGAGAGAACAGCCACTAAACAAGAACCCGCTTCCAGAACCAGGACCTGATTCACCTGAAAAGACCAGTCCAGTAGAGAGCAGTGGAAACCCGCCAGTGGCGTCTAAAGATCCAGAGGGGACCCCAGCACTGGGCTGTGGAGCAGAAGTGTGTTCTCTGGAGAGATGAAGGACTTTCCATTACTTTGGGAACAGTTGGAGTGCAAGAAGTAAACGTACAAGAAGAGTATGAAATCGTCACAGCAATGTTGCCATATTTTGTGTAAAACTAAAACAAAAAAATATTCCAGCTGTAGCAGGGCTTTAGTCGTGTAGTTTCAATGATCTCTCTCCTTCTCTCGTACACACACACACACACACACACACACACACACACACACACACACACACACACACACACACACACACACACACACACACACACACACACACACACACACACACACACACACACACACACAGTGGAGTTGATTGCTGTAAGTGGGCAGAGTCTAGAGGGTCATGCAGATGTTTTAAAGAGATCCGGAAAAATCCAGAGAGATCCAGAGAGGGGCCAAAAATCCAGAGTTTAGCTCTCGCTTAAATCAGCTTTAAGTCCAGGCCGCTGTCGAACTGCTGTCACACTCTCCTCTGTCCCTCAATCTGTCCTTCATCCCACTGTCAGACGCCAGAGAGGTGGGCCCTTTGTGGACACACACAAACACACACGCGTGTAGAGTAGTGGCTGAACACTCGGGGGCAGCAGTAAATCCGGGTACAGCTGTCTCTCATACAGTGTGTGCACCACATATTAAACGTGATTGTGAAGTTCTCCACAGTTTCACATTTCCATGAGTGTGTGTGTGTGTGTGTGTGGGATGCTCCTCTAGCGGCTGCTGTTCTTGATGGCTTCCTTGGCGGCTACAATCAGAGGTGTCAGGCTGGACAGAGGCTTGGCAAGCTTCAGGAACGAATGCTGAGGGAATAAAAAGATGCAAAAACAAATCAATAAAATCAGAGTTTACATCTTTTAACAATGTTATTTAACGTATTTAAGTAAATACACAGCCCAGTCCCATTTCTTATATTCCCCCTTAATGAGTTACAGGGTGTAGGGGTTAGCTGCCCTCCCTGTGGCTTTCTTAAATGCACATGAATTAACTCTTTGACCTTGTATTTAACTTAGGCCCAATTTATATTTCTGCTTTGATCCTACGCCGCGGCCTGACGTGCTCCTCTCCAGAAATGTAACTCCGCGTGCCGTGGGCGCAGACCGCAGCCTGTGATTGGTCAGTAGTCGAAGGAACATTGTTGAAGTTGAACTGAAGTAGTACAGGAACATGAGCTCCTCCCCTCCTCCACACACAGAGACACAGACAGCAGCACATTCACAGACAGAGACCTCCTCAGACACGGGGTGGACGTCAGGGACCAATCAAAATGTAGAACAAAGATAAAACACGGACGTCTTCTTTCCTGGCACCTCATGTAAAATCTGCTTCATCCCAAACAGCACCCCACTCCCTAAATAGTGCACTTCGTTGTGTACTACAGAGTGTAGAGCAAGACGTTTGAGATCACTGCTCTATGTCTACAAACTACTGCTGTATACGACATCACCGTCACACCGCACAACCCTAAAGGAGACGTGATCCACTGAAACAACACAGAACTGAGACAATACACAGTGTTTAAAGGAACTCTACCTGTAACAGTTCTTTAGCCGATCCTCTGCGGTCCACGTCCATCTCGAGGCAGCGGTTGAGAAAGTCTCTGAAGACCGAGGACAGACGCTCTGGGTTCTGCAGCTCTGGCGTCCCGTTAGTGGCGATCAGGTACAGCGCCTTCCAGTGGACACACACATAAATGCACTTAGATACACACAGTTATTCGTGTTTACATTTATAGGGTGCAGTTTAAAGAAAGAGAAAACATCTGGTAAAAAGGTGCCACTGCTGAGACACTGGGTCAGAACCAGCCCCTGTGGACCTGATGGACTGGGTCAGAACCAGCCCCTGTGGACCTGAGAGACTGGGTCAGAACCAGCCCCTGTGGACCTGAGAGACTGGGTCAGAACCAGCCCCTGTGGACCTGAGAGACTGGGTCAGAACCAGCCCCTGTGGACCTGAGAGACTGGGTCTGAAACAGCCCCTGTGGACCTGAGAGACTGGGTCTGAAACAGCCCCTGTGGACCTGAGAGACTGGGTCTGAAACAGCCCCTGTGGACCTGAGAGACTGGGTCTGAAACAGCCCCTGTGGACCTGAGAGACTGGGTCTGAAACAGCCCCTGTGGACCTGAGAGACTGGGTCACTGTGGGATGTGATGTTACCCTGAGTGGGTTTTCGTTGAGATATGGCGGCTCTCCCTCCACCATCTCGATGGCCATGATTCCCAGAGACCAGATGTCCACCTTCGGACCGTACGCCTTTCGGGTCACAACCTCCGGAGCCATCCAGTACGGAGTCCCCACCATAGTGCTGCGCTTATTCTGCTCAGGAGTGATCTGAGCACAGAACCCAAAATCCGCTACAGAGAGAGAGAAACGCACAGAGAGAGAGACGCAGAGAGCGAGACGCACACAGAGAGAGAGAGAGAGAGAGAGAGAGAGAGAGAGAGAGAGAGACACAGAGAGAGATAACAAAAGAAAAGAAAAAGTACATCTCATTAGTCTATAAATTCTGAAATAAAATGTGTCAGGTTCATTCACTTTAGTATGTGTGTGTGTGTGTATGTATGTCTCACTCAGTTTGACGGATCCGTCCATTCCCAGCAGGATGTTGTCGCTCTTGATGTCTCTGTGGATCACCTGATTGGAGTGAAGGAAGTCCAGAGCCTGCAAACACTATTATACACACACGCATTACTCAGCTTACTCGGTTAAATCATGTGCAGTAAACTGGTCCCTGTGTGTGTGTGCGTGTTACCTCTCTACACACTGCAGCGATCTGTCCCTCATCCATACAGGTTTCTGTCACAACATCAGTGAGAGAACCACCGGCTAAATACTCCATCACCACCCACAACTCATCCCCCACCAGATAACTGAGAGAGAGAGAGAGAGAGAAGTTTAGGTATTAGATGCTATAACATATTGTGTGTGTATTATATATTATTTAAGCTACAGAACACGAGAGGGAGTGTGTTATCATGAAATAACAGCAAGGCTGTGATGCGGCGCATCTACTGCTTTTAAACAGTTCGGTAATAATTTGTGAAATATATAAACAGAGCTGTGAAAGTGGTGTCAAGAATGTTTATGAAATCAGTAAATCATTCCACCAAATGATAGTTCCTCAACAAGTAGCTTGTTGCTACGTCACAGTAACGAACTCCACAGCACTGCACTCAACGCCCAGATTGGATCAGCTTCAGCTCCCCACTACAGTATCACTAACACCTCACTACAGTATCACTGACACCTCACTACAGTATCACTGACACCTCACTACAGTATCACTGAAACCTTATACAGTATCACTAACACCTCACTACAGTATCACTGACACCTCACTACAGTATCACTGAAACCTTATACAGTATCACTAACACCTCACTTCAGTATCACTGACACCTCACTACAGTATCACCGACACCTCACTACATTATCACCGACACCTTATACAGTATCACTAACACCTCACTTCAGTATCACTGACACCTCACTACACTAACACCTCACTACACTATCACTAACCCCTCCCTACTCTATCACTAACCCCTTCACTAACACCTCAACAAGTTCACTAACACCTAACAGTTCCTCAACAAGTAGCTTGTTGCTACGTCACAGTAACGAACTCCACAGCACTGCACTCAACGCCCAGATTGGATCAGCTTCAGCTCCCCACTACAGTATCACTAACACCTCAATACAGTATCACTAAAACCTCACTACAGTATCACTGACACCTCACTACAGTATCACTGACACCTCACTACAGTATCACCAAAACCTTATACAGTATCACTAACACCTCACTTCAGTATCACTGACACCTCACTACAGTATCACTAACACCTCACTACAGTATCACTAACACCTCACTTCAGTATCACTGACACCTCACTACAGTATCACTAACACCTCACTTCAGTATCACTGACACCTCACTTCAGTATCACTGACACCTCACTTCAGTATCACCGAAACCTTATACAGTATCACTAACACCTCACTTCAGTATCACTGACACCTCACTACACTATCACTAACCCCTTCACTAACACCTCACTGCACTAACACCTCACTACACTATCACTAACCCCTCCCTACTCTATCACTAACCCCTCAATACACTATCACTAACACCTCACTATCACCTCACTACAGTAGTGAAACCAAGCCGTGCATAACACTTCTAATATAACACTATCCATATTGAACCATGGCTTCATTAATTAATTGTAAACAATTTGTGCTTTTTGTGGGTTTTAAACCCACAGTCATGACTTACATGTAATATTAGTGCACAATGTAGGGAATCTCTGAATCTCTGATGGGTTTTCTCTCTGTTCCCTGCGGGCATCTGTTTTCTCTTGTTTTTCTTATTGTTGGTTTTGTATTTTAACTGAGCTTCATCTCAAGGCATTTATTTTTGTTTTAGTTTCTTGTTTCATGCTTTTTAAATTAAAGATAATTTGTTACTTAAAATTTTACACATAAAACTACACTGAATAAGATCTTACTTTGTATTTGTGTTGAATTAAACTCTAGCGCCAGTCACTGTCTCCATGGTTACAGGAAAAGTTAAATTACATGTTTATAACTGTGAATAGGTAATTGGTAGGTGATTTTTATCGGTATTAATCAGGAAATAAACTGAAGTCAATTTTTTGGTGTGAAACTTGAGCTGATGATTATTTAGTGGTGAAAAATGTAATGACAGCTGCAGAGCTGTAAGCCTCGGTTCGGCGGAGTGATACAGTGGTAGTGAAGAAACCGGGCTGATATTTGATCAACCAATAACAGTATTGAACAGACTCTGTGTGTGTGTGTGTTACCTGTCCAGGTAGTTGACGATGTTGGGGTTTTTGTTTTCCCTCATCACTAGAATCTCGTTAATGATCAGCTCTTTTTTCGGTTGCTGCTGGAGATTCATCTGCTTTATAGCGACCTGAGAGAGAGAGAGAGACACACACACACAAAGAGAGAGAGAGAGACACACACACACAAAGAGAGAGAGAGAGAGACAGAGAGAGTGAGAGAGACAAAAAACAGGAATGATGTAATATGAAATGGGACAGTATGATAGTGTGTGTGTGTGTGTGTGTGTTACCTCTTGTCCCGTGGCGATGTCGATGGCTGTGTAAACCGTCCCCGACGCTCTGTTGAGAAAACAGAGGGTGTTAGGAGATGTTTTGGAGGAGAGCGGAGAGTCTCCTGATCATTTCTGACACTAAGAGCTTCTCCTCCTTCTCCCTGTCTCTCCAGTGGCGGCCACCAGGTGGCAGCACACACTCACAAACCCAGCCTTGTGCTCCGTCAGCGTCAATAATACAGGAAGTGAGAGTCCGAATCTACAGAGAACTCCTCCAGTGCGCCTCCAGGGGGCGCTCCCCTTCACACGGCCGGCCCTCAGCACTGATCTCGGACCTGCAGCTTTTAACCCTTCACATGCTTTTACTGTTTACACACAGTATTTTCTCTCTCCCTTTCACCTCATTCCCCTTCATTTTCTCTTTTTCTCTGTCTCTCTCCTCATTCCCCTTCTTTTTCTCCCCACCTCTCTCTGATTTTATCCATGTCTGTAGCATTTTTTCATTTCATCCGTTCTCTCTGTTTTCATCTCTCCCCTCTTCCTCTGCACTGCCCTCTAAAAGTCTCTCTCTCTCTTTGTGTGAGTGTGTGCGTGAGAGAGAGACTCACCCCTGTCCTATTTTCTCAAAGCGTGTGTATTTCTTCTTTGGGTCACCGACACTGACGATGCTCCCTGGAAGAAAGAAAAAGAGGAATATGAGACAAACACACACTCACACTCACACTCCAAGCAGGTGTCTGTTGGGGCCCTAACCGAGACCCTCCTGCTAAGAGTTTTTACCCAGAGTGCAAAGCAGCACTGATGTTCTTGGACAGCTCATGCAGAGAGGGACCTCTATGTGTGTGTGTGTGTGTGTGTTTCCCTACCAGAAGTAGGACACACTTAGTCTTAGCGTTGATGTGTGATTTTATATGCGTTTGTGTGAATGTGTGTATGTGTTTTTATATATTTCTGAGGACCTGATGTATTCACAAGAATAGGAACATCTCACGTTTATTTTACTGTGATGGTCTTCACAACTTCTAATGCGTTTTAATTGTTTTGTAACTAAAACTGGTGTTTAATGTGAAAACTAAAGAGTGAAATTGTTTACTTAGGTAATTAATGTTAGGTGGGATATAATGTTTATTAGACACAATAACCATTATTTCACTGGAATGTCCTCATAAGTATAGCAGAACCAACATGTGTGTGTGGTTATGTTTGTGTGGAGTGTGTGAAACTCCAGATTCTCCTCTCACTGGCCACTTTATTAGAAACACCCCACAAACTCTGATCCTTCAGGACACACACACACACACACACACACGACCGTACTGAGTCTCTCGAGAATTTCCTCGTCGGTCATCTTGGATTTCTTCCTCTGCCGGTCAGTGTGTCTGTACAGAGTGCTGGACGTCGTGTCCTCCGCCGGCGCCTGGGACTCCGGGGTCGTGACCTCTTTAACGGGGGCAGGGGGTGGGGCTGGCTCGATTACAGAGCGAGTGTATATCTGAGGAGAACAGCATTGTGGGTTAAACCACACCAACTGGGATTCCTTTGCCTCAGACAGGAACTTTACACAAGAGTCCTACATCAAAACGAGTCCAACATCCAAAAGAGGTCCTACATCAATTAGAGTCCTACATCAATTAGAGTCCTACATCAAAAGAAGTTCAACATCAAAAGATGTCCTACATCAATTAGAGTCCTACATCAAATAGAGTCCTACATCAAAAGAGGTCCTACATCAATTAGAGTCCAACATCAATTAGAGTCCTACATCAAAAGAAGTTCAACATCAAAAGAGGTCCAACATCAATTAGAGTCCAACATCAATTAGAGTCCAACATCAAAAGAAGTTCAACATCAATTAGAGTCCAACATCAATTAGAGTCCAACATCAATTAGAGTCCTACATCAAAAGAAGTCCAACATCAATTAGAGTCCTACATCAATTAGAGTCCTACATCAAAAGAGGTCCAACATCAATTAGAGTCCAACATCAATTAGAGTCCAACATCAATTAGAGTCCAACATCAATTAGAGTCCAACATCAATTAGAGTCCAACATCAAAAGAAGTTCAACATCAAAAGAAGTTCAACATCAATTAGAGTCATACATCAAAAGGAGTCCTACGCTGATAAAAGTCCCCTAAAGCAACTGTGTACTCACTGATTTGGTGTGTTCAGGTCGGGGGGCGATGATGGGTGGCACCTCATCGTCATCTTCTTCTTCTTCTTCATCCTCTTCCTCCTCTTCCTCATCTTCCTCCTCAGAGACAGGGGGAGCCAGAGGGGGCTCGGAGGCTGTTTTAGCTCCCTGCTGCTAAAACACACACACACACGTTTTTTATATTGAATATATAGTGAAATATTTACATTCACACACTCAGTGTAGAATATTTAAAGAACTATCACTGACACCTAGTGGCCTGGATGTGTCAGAGATTCTGTAGCAATTCTATATTAAACATGGTTGCCCACATGCTGGGGACCCACTCTACAGAACATAAACTGGTCCATTCTGGGACGAGAGCGTTCACAGGACCCTCTGTGAGCTACACTTTACATAAAAAAATCATCTGTGGATGACTGGACCACCAGGGGGCAGCACCACAACCCGAGAGTTCAGCCACAGGAAGAAGGAACAGGTTCATCATTAAAACTACCGTGTGATCTAAACACCAACACGGGAGACGTTTAAACACACACACACACACACACACACACACACACTTTCTGTGTTTCACTGGAGTGAAAGGATAGTGATGGATAAAAACACCATCAAAACAACTAGGATTTAACACACAGCAGAATTGTCTACACTTAAAAATGAAGGTTCTACAAGGGCTCCTTATTAAAGGAAATGGCTCTCTGTAGAACCCTGAACACTCGAAGAACCTTGTGTGTGATTAAAGGGTTCTGCATCATGAAGGGGTTCTTCAGACTGATGGAGAATGTGCTGTAGATAGTTCTATTCGGCACCTTTTATAGAAGTGTTCTATACGACACCAAAAAAGGCTCCACAGTTGTAACAAGTTGTAAAAGGTGCCGTACAGAACCCCTTCTCTAAAAGGTGTCGTACAGAACCCCTTCTCTAAAAGGTGTCGTACAGAACCCCTTCTCTAAAAGGTGCCGTACAGAACCCCTTCTCTAAAAGGTGCCGTACAGAACCCCTTCTCTAAAAGGTGTCGTACAGAACCATCTACAGCACAGTCTCCATCAATTTCCTTTAATAAAGAACCGTTGTAGGACCATCACAATTAGGAATGTAGTTATAGGTCAGAGGGTCTTTGAACCACACACACACACAGAGACACACACAGAGACACACACAGACTCTGTGGCAGCAGAGGGACAGCATGAAAATCCTGTAATGCACTAATATAAAAACATGACTTTGCAACAACACAAACAAACAAACAAACAAACAGGAGCCTGCGGAAGCAGCATGAGGTGAGAGTGGCAGTGGTTTTCACGGAGCAGTGAACGCCGCCATATGTCAGACTCTCAAACCTGTTCCACAACCACATTTCTGACAGATTCCAGCAGCGAGAAGGCGACGCTGGAGACAGATACGCGCCTCTCCACCGTGCTGCTCCTCGCTGACGGACGCGGAACAGGAAACTGTGGGAGGTTTAGGGAAATTCCCCTTTGGGAGTGGGGTGTGGGGGAGGAGGGTGTTTGAGTTCACACAGGTTGACTCCGGAGCGGCTTTAGCCTGGAACCGGATGTCTACAGAAGCACTGTCACTGCCCACGGCTGATATCTATGGCTTTAGATTCGAAGCAGATCGATGAGTGGAGCTGTGACCAAATAGTGCCAAATGGTGCTCCTCTGGGTTTAGTGCATTATAAAATTTGGAAAGGGGGATGATTCATTTTAATTTTAATTAAAGATGTGTAATAAGCAGTAAGCCAAGTGACTGTGCAGGAAATAAAACAGAGGTCCAGCTGCAGAGTTCCGCCGCTCGGCTACTTTCGCAAGAAACTGGTAAATTTCCAGATATTACTGTGTTTTGAGGATTTTTACCTGTGGAAACTTCAAATATACATTCATTTGGATAAAAAAACCATTTTAGTAAAATTATAAGCAAAATACACAGTGACCCAATACAGTGGGATGTCTTGGCTCCTACAGTGGGTGCTATAGAGCATGTGGAGGCCTGCAGCTGGAGACAGGTAAGCGTCTGTTGCCAAATAGTGCTCCTATAAGTTTAGCACAGTGTAAAGCCTGGTGAGGGCTGTAGTTAATAAAGGTGAGGTCTGATGTTTATAATATATTTATATATATGTGTTATGAATGTTGAGTAGAGATTTGTGTACCGTTAATGAGTGTAAGCAGTAAAGTAAACAGGCATATGACTGTTGCCAAATAGTGCCCCATTGCTGTAGTGCAGTGTAAACCTGGTAAATTCTGTAGTTTTAAAATGTAGTAATAAATGTGTTCTAAACGCTTAATAGAAATCTGTATAAAGTTAATGACTGTAAGCAGTGAGCTGTGTAACTGTGCGTAAAATAAACTGGCACGTGCTTCTTGCCAAATAGTGCTCCTACAGGTTTAGAGCAGTGTAAAGCCTGGTGAGGGCTGGAGAGATTAAATAAAGTTTTACCTGGTCAAATAATGCGCTGCAGGTTCTAAGGCTGACCGGAGGCCCGGAGGACAGGAGGCGGTTCTGAATGGTGATAGAGGTCGAGAACGGAGGGATATTTAACTCAACACACACACAAACACACACAGCATCCCAACACCACAGATGGAGTCGCAGCGGAAAAGGAGGGATCTCAGGAAGAGAGCGAAAGAGGAAGAGGGAAGCAGGAAGGGTAGGGCCGGACCGATACATCGCTCAGCCAATGAAAACAGTGATGTTCATTCATTTAAAGCACAAATATCAAACAATATTTTACATTTCTGTAGGAAGAGGGAATATAGCTTTCAGATGAACCCACACGGGGCACTCATAGACTCAGTAGACTCAGTAGAGTTTGTTCCTTCCTTGTTGCAGTGTCCAGCTCTCACTGGATTTTTTCGTCGGCCACCGATCTAAGGAGCGTTTGAACCTCTTTAAAAGACAACGGCGTAATTTTTTGAGTCGGATAAAAACAAACGTGATCTCTGCTGCAGCTGGAGATTTTACAGATGGAGAGTTGGTGCTGGTCGTCTGTGTTGCATGGCGTAGAGTGACGACTCTCTCTGGACAATCAGCGCTCTGCAAGGTTTACACGCCACGGTTTAGTCCCTACTCGACTCGCTCTGAACCACGAGAGAACAGCCACTAAACAAGAACCCCGACCAGGAGCAGATTTAGTCGAGTTCAGTAGGGACCCTACAGTGAAAAGCACCAAGTGTTTAAACTGTAATAATATAAGAATGCATATCTTCTTCAACTGATATCGACACATCGGTCAGACCCTGGGAGAAAGAAGGGACAGCGTGGGAGAGAGAGAGAGAGAGAGAGAGAGAGACAGGGAGGGGAAGGAAGTGGAGGGACTACATCTACGAGGAAGGAGACAGGATGGAGGGAGGGAGGGAGGGAAGGTGGAGGCAGCAGAGGGAAGAAGAACAGCCCCAAAATGAATGGATCTGTTACAGTGAGACGAGTGAAAGCTGCATCTGTCCGCGACAGTGGTCCACTAACATACTCTAACATTACATGAAGGTGTCCACTAGGGGGCAGTGAAAGAATGTGGCGCTGTGTTGAACAGGAGACGCGAACACTCTTCTAAACACTGATCCCATCTACTCCCGGTTGTTTCGGGTGGAGTATGGTTATGGTCAGGAGATCTATGCTGATCCATGCCTCCACCACCTCAATCACCTTCTACCCCCTGCTCCCCCACAACTAACCCCCATCACCATCTCTGCTCCACCCCCTGAGTGAGTGAGAACTTAAAAATGACTCAAAACATTTATATTCAGAAGAATGTTTGGCTCTTAATGAACCTGCTGATACTTTTATCATTTATTTATTTGTTTCTCTTTCTCTAAAAAAAATGTTTACACTTTATTTATTTCAAATGTAAAGTGTGTTACAAATAAAATGTATTCTTCTTCTTCTCATTATTATTAACATTAATATTATTATTACTCTCATAAAAATCAGTAAACAGTGTTTATAAAAGTGTTTATCTGTTTTTTCTACTGTTCTCAATACAGCGCAGCACACATGAGCTTTACACTCATCCCTGAATGAACCAGTTTATTCTCCACAGAGTGGGTCCCCTACACTGTGTTTAGTAAAGCGTCTAGATACATCCAGGCCACTAGGTGGCTCAGATGAACCCTCTAAACTCAAGACAGAACCCAACTAATCCTCACCAGCACTAAGACCCTGAAAGCTGTTCTGTCGGAGGAGCAATAGTCTCCTGAGATCTCAGCGAGAAACTATCCTCTGAGATGTTCCCCACCCGACACCAACACCGTGGGTTCATAATCGTCCAGAAAAAGCCTCTGGACTTTTAGATGTTTATATTTATACTTATTTATATATTGCTTATGATCTGGTGAATATTCTGTCGATCAGAGTCTGAAACAGAGTTACATCACAACAAGCTTCAGGCCGAGAGAGATAGAAAGAAAGAGAGAGAGAGAGAGAAAGAGAGAGAAAGAAAGAGAGAGAAAGAAAGAGAGAGAGAGAAAGAAAGAGAGGAGAGAAAGAGAGAAAGAAAGAGAGAGAGGAGAGAAAGAGAGAGAGAGAGAGAGGCAGAGAGAGAGAGACGCCCAAAGAGAGCTGTCAGTCATGATCAGGAAAGTGATCAGGGGTTAGCATTGCTGCAGGTGAGCGACTCATGAATCATTTGACTAATAAACTAATTCATAATTTGATTCATGAACCATGAATCTATTCAATCATAACTCATGAATCAATTGACTCAAAATCATGAACCAACTGACTCATTACACAATGAATCATTTGACTCATAACTTAAAAATCTTTTAACTCATAACTCATGAATCATTGAATCTTTTGGCTCACAACTCATGAATCATTTGATTCATGGAGCTAAATCAGCAAGCTCAAGCTCAGACTGGGGTTAAAGGTCATTAGAGGATGACTCACCAGAGTGTTAGCCGCTAGGTATCCATGAGCCGATTTATCTGAAAGACACAGGTCAGAGGTCAGGAGTCAGATTTAGAATCAAAAGATTCAAACAGAAAGGTTACAATGAGGCGATAGAATCAATTACAATCAGTGTGACAATATAATAGGAATGGGATGTGTGTGTGTGTGTGTGTGTCTGACCTCCAGAAGTGAAGCTCATGTAATTTCTGGTTGTTGACGGTCTCTTTTGAGTCATAGAACTTAAGCACGTCAATAACGGCCTGAGATTTTTCTTCTGTTCCAGTTTAGTGATGTTAGACGTCTGGAGTAATCTCGCCCACTGCTCTGGGATACCCTGAGAGAGAGAGAGAGAGAGAGAGAGAAGTAAAGATTTAAATGTATTTTGACTATCAGTGGTGGAGCAAAACTAGTTGAGCAACTAATGTGACAAACACAAATTGTGTTTATGTGTGTGTGTTTAGCTGTGTGTGTGTTTAGGTGAGTGTTTGTGTGTGTGTGTGTGTGTGTGATGAACTTACAGTGAACTCTCCAGTGACAGCATCGAATCCTACGTGAATGGTGTGTTCAAAATCAGACGGTAGTGAAATCTCAGGTCTTTCTTTCTCTTTCTTCTTATTCGCTGCAAACACAAACACAGAGATCAACACACACACACACACACAGCTAGCTCAACACAGACAGGGGCCGTGTGTGAGAGAGTGAGCCTCTGTGGTCCCTGACCAGACCTGTACCACCCCCCTATGGTACAAAGGACCTCCACCCAAGTGAGTGTGTGTGTGTGTGTGAAGGGTCTGTTCCTCACTCTTGTCTCCCCCGGGGAAGATGGAGCGCAGCCGGGCGGATTTCTTGTTCTTCTCCTCTGGAGCCATGGGCAGCGGTTTGGATGAGTGCAGGAGGAGTCGCGAGAGCTGCTGCTCATTCTCAATGGCGGAGCGGGCGGCTTCTCCTCAATATCAGCACTATCAGACATGATTAACACTCAGCACGGCCTGGGGGGGGGGGGGAGAGAGAGAGAGAGAGACTCTTTAAAACCAAGACAAAGAAACCAGGTTCAGCGGTTTACAGGTTATAAAGTAATCACAAATTATACATCAACACAAACCAATCAACAGTAACAAAGCTACATACACACGTGCACACACACACCACACACAGAGACTCACACAGACACAGAGTATTGGTATTCAGTGACACACTTGTTTGCCAGAGTAAATGAGGAATGTAAGTGAACTTCCCCCTTGTTCATATGATGTTTACACAATGTGGAGATCACACACACACACACACAGGAGTGTGTATCATGCTGTGGAAATCAATTGTAATTAACCTGTGACCTGTTGATGTAATGGATGTGTCACATCGGAAGCCTGAATAATTTTCCATTAGCACTGTCAGCAGTGGTGTGTGTATGTGAGAGAGAGAGAGAGGGGAAGACTGAAAGTCCGTGAGACTTGGTTGTGAGAGACTGTCTAGCAGTTCAACATTAGTCAAATAATAAGGACAGAAAAGGGCCTGCAGGGTTTTGTACTTGTTTAAAGAGCTCTGTGAGGACCTGAGGTAGTAAAAACAGTTGAAAGTTGACAATCAGTTGTTTGGTTGCCATAAAATGGTGCTTTTGTTACCAAATTCAGTTTTTAAACAAACAAAACCCCAGAAGAGCTGATAGTGTGGTTAGCACTGGATACAGGGCTGTAGTAAAACACAGGTAGAACAGGTGGAAATACAGAGGTCCTCACAAAACCAGTAATACAAAACAAAATAGGGCTCTATTTTGCCCAAAGAAGCTGATTTACATAAAACCAGTCACCAGCATGACATTCATGAAATAAACCTCTGAGTGTGTGTCTGTGTCTCAGAGTGTGTGTGTGTGTGTGTGTGTCTCTCTGTGTGAGTCTGAGTGTGTCTGTGTGTGTGTCTCTCTGTGTGTGTCTGTGTCTATATGTGAATGTGTGTCTCTGAGTGTGTGTCTGTGAATGTGTGTGTAAAATTCTTACCATTACATCAACAATATCAAAGAGAATGGTAGAAAGAAACATTTCCATGGAAACCAGGTACACTCTGTCTGTCTGTCTCATTGTCTGTCTTTCTCTCCCTAGGGAGCAAGTGTTTGAAAGAGGAAGTATGAATGAAAAGTGAGAAAGTGAAAGCGTTCCTGACTCTGACATTTCTGACTGCAGCAGTGTCCCGATTCCTGAGAAGATAAATCATCACCTACGTGTGTGTGTGTGTGTGTACTGTGCGTGGGGGTATTAAGGTGTTTTCCAGCTCTTCCTGCACTAGGTGTGGCTGTAACTGTCACTTTTCAAGCCAAACAAGAAGCCAAACACACACATGGCGAGAGGGCCTGTAAATATTAATAACTAAATAACACCACTGCAGGTTAAAGGGTTAATAAAACTCTCACTAACTCAGTGTGAGCCTCAAGGATGTGGTAACCACAGCAACAGCATCCTCCCCTCATCACTAGCTCAGTGTGGCACCCGGTGCTAAAGCTAACGCTAACACTACAGCTAACACAGTCCAGGATTGAGTCCAGCCAATCAGAGACAGTGGCTCAGCAAATTCTCACTGAGAGAGAGAGAGAGAGAAATGAGTGAAAGAGGGAGAACAAGAGAGAGACAGAGGGAATAAGAAAATGTGAGACTGACAAACAAGAAGAAAGAGAAAGACAAAGAACAGAGAAAGAAAGGAGTTGACCTCCATTTTAAAAAACATCATCCTCATCATCAGCAACACACACACACTACACACACACACAACACACAGCATGTGAGAACAGGCTTTAACACTGAGCACAAACCTGTTCTACTGTCACCACGGTGACGATGACATCATCGTGCTCCGGTGTCAGAGAGAGAGCAGCTCATGCGACCTTTAACCTACTACACACTCCCTGGCCACTTTATCAGAAACACCTCACCTGCAGCTGCAAATACAGTTCCTCAGTGAATCACCCGCCCCATGTTTCCATCAGTTTTGATAGGAAGCAAGGATACTTTGTCAGTGAGGGGCACTGTGTCTGAATTCAGCTCCAGAGACAGAGCAACACTGTTTGCAGTTTGTAGCCTACACTGCCCCCTAAAGACAACCACCCCCTGATATACTGCATCATCTTCATTCATTCATTCACTGTCTGTAGCCTTTTATCCAGTTCAGGGTGGCAGTGGGTCCAGAGCCTACCAGGAATAACAAGGTGGGAACACACCCTGGAGGGGGCGCCAGTCCTTCACAGGGCGACACACTCACACCTACAGACACTAGTCTCCAATCAACCTACCAACGTGCGTTTCTAGAGAGTGGAGAAAACCAGAGCACCCAGAGGAAACCCACGCAGATACAGAGAGAACACAACCACATTCATCACAGCCAGTCACCCAGAGGAAGCCCACGCAGACACAGGGAGAACACATCACACTCCTCACAGACAGTCAACCCGGAGCAGGACTCGAACCCACAACCTACAGGACCCTGGAGCTGTGACAGAGGCACCATCTACTTCTCCACCGTGACGCCCCGTGGTTAATAATAATAACTGTTTTTTTTTTTTATAGCATCTGTTCCCATGGGTTGTAAAGAGGACAGCTAAACATTCACATAAAGAATAAAACACTATTAAAACAGAACTTGTTACCTGGTTAAAAGCTAATGCTACTTCATCTCCCACAAACTACAGCCATTTAGCTCAACTGCTAATGTTTTTAGCCATGTGCTAACAGGCTGTAGTCCTTATAGAGGAGCAGTGTGTGAAAGAACATCAGGAACCACACAGAGGAAGAACAGTGATTATCTCATAGCTCTGAGCGCTCTGGGGGCAGTGTGATGATGCTAATTCCCGAAGTGGACTGTCTTTTTGCTTGTTATCAACATTAGCTGCTTCGCAGCTCCCGTGCTAAAAACCACTACACACCGCTGGACATGTGTGCGCTGATCCACTACGCTTCCCGCAGCTGGAGGTTAAACGTCAGTCGGATAAGTGGGAATACGAGGGGAAGCTGGATTATGCTAAGCTGCTAGCCCCACAGTTAACACTGAGCTGTCTGGGAGTGTGTTAGGCGCAGTGGAACAGCGTTCCTCAGCTTTTCCTCATCATCGGGAGACTATATTAACTTTTAAATCTGCAGCAGGTCTGAGGTGGAGAGATAGAATCAGAATAGAGGCAATAGAGAGGGCTATTTAGACTCAGTCACTGGTGTGTGTGTGTGTGCTTGAGGGTAAAGATGGCCACTAATTCATTGCTCCTTATCCTACTGCAGCATAAAACCTCTGACCTATTTACAAGAAAGAAGAGAGTAGTGTAGTCCTAGTGAAAAAATGATCTCCAATGTCACTGTGTGTGTGTGTGTGTCTGTCTGTCTCTCTCTCTCTCTTTTGTGATGTCACAACGTGATGTTTTATGTATGTGTCCATTAGCCAGCATCAGTTTAGCCCCCGCCCACTCCTGCTGAAGTTAGAGTGTTAAAGCCTGGAATGCTTGCTGAATGAGGCCCAGCCAATCAGAACAGAGCTCATTTACATAGATCCGTCTTAAAGGCACAGTACAACAGAGCCACAGATGTGTCCTGTGTTGAAAGGATGAAGAAAGTCAAAATTCAGAGGATGATTTATGGGATCTTTAAAAAGGCTGAGCTTCCCCCAGTACACACTCTACAACACTGTTAAGAGCTCATTTGCTTATTGAAAATACCATCTGACGCAGGTAAGCAGGACCCTCCCGAGTGATGGAAACACTCAGGTCACACAGGAGTGGATGCTATTTTTCACGTCCATCTCTACCCATCCACAGCTCATTAAGGGCAAGGTCACGTCCGGTCAGAAAATCTGTCATCACTCCACACTATATTAAATTCTCTAGGTACCATGGCAACTGGGTTCTCTCTATCCCTTTTTTATCCCTCTTTTATTTTACTTCTCTCCTGTCCTCTCTCTCTGTTCCCTGTTGTCACACTTGTCTCTTTCTGTCTTCCATTCTTCCCTTCCCCCCTTCTTTTCTGTCAATATCTTAATCTGATAGAGTGTGT
>NW_027101046.1:0-19184 GCF_029633855.1 Hoplias malabaricus
CCATTCTAACATCAATAGACATTGATAATTTGTTGGTTTTAATTTGTGCTGTTATGTAACCAAAATACAACATCTTCCAAACGTCACATCCTGATGTCAAATTGACGTAAATTACCAACATTAAGCTGTAAGGTATGGTGACCAAATCCCAACGTCTGATAAACATCTGAATTTTAACGTCAGTTCAACCTGCCATTCTAACGTTAATAGACGTTGAAAATTTGGTGGTTTTATTTTGTGATGTTATGTAACCAAAATCCAACATCTTCCAAACGTCACATCCTGAGGTCAAATTTACGTAAATTACCAGCATTAAGCTGTAAGGTTTGGTGACCAAATCCCAACGTCTGATAAACGTCTGAATTTTAACGTCAGTTCAACCTGCCATTCTAACATCAATAGACATTGATAATTTGTTGGTTTTAAGTAGTGATGTTATGCAACCAAAATCCAACATCTTCCAAACATCACATCCTGATGTCAAATTGATGTAAATTACCAACATTAAGCTGTAAGGTATGGTGACCAAATCCCAACGTCTGATAAACATCTGAATTTTAACGTCAGTTCAACCTGCCATTCTAACATCAATAGACATTGATAAGTTGTTGATTTTAAGTAGTGATGTTATGTAACCAA
Organism: Hoplias malabaricus; assembly: GCF_029633855.1. NCBI lineage: Eukaryota > Metazoa > Chordata > Actinopteri > Characiformes > Erythrinidae > Hoplias > Hoplias malabaricus. The sequence goes on from NW_027101046.1 coordinate 640, forward strand.
AATCCAACATCTTGCAAACGTCACATCCTGATGTCAAATTGATGTAAATTACCAAAATTAAGCTGTAAGGTATGGTGACCAAATCCCAACCTCTGATTAACGTCTGAATTTTAACGTCAGTTCAACCTGCCATTCTAACATCAATAGACGTTGATAATTTGTTGGTTTTAAGTAGTGATGTTATGCAACTAAAATCCAACATCTTCCAAACGTCACATCCTGATGTCAAATTGACGTAAATTACCAACATTAAGCTGTAAAGTATGGTGACCAAATCCCAATGTCTGATTAGCATCTGAATTTTAACGTCAGATCAACTTGCCATTCTAACATCAATAGACATTGATAATTTGTTGGTTATGAGTAGTGATGTTATGTAACCAAAATACAACATCTTCCAAACGTCACATCCTGATGTCAAATTGACGTAAATTACCAACATTAAGCTGTAAGGTATGGTGACCAAATCCCAACCTCTGATAAACATCTGAACTTTAACGTCAGTTCAACCTGCCATTCTAACATCAATAGACGTTGATAATTTGTTGGTTTTAAGTAGTGATGTTATGCAACCAAAATCCAACATCTTCCAAACGTCACATCCTGATGTCAAATTGACGTAAATTACCAACATTAAGCTGTAAGGTATGGTGACCAAATCCCAACGTCTGATAAACGTCTGAATTTTAACGTCAGTTCAACCTGCCATTCTAACATCAATAGACGTTGATAATTTGTTGGTTTTAAGTAGTGATGTTATGCAACCAAAATCCAACATCTTCCAAACGTCACATCCTGAGGTCAAATTGACGTATATTACCAACATTTAGTTGTAAGGTATGGTGACCAAATCCCAACGTCTGATAAACATCTGAATTTTAACGTCAGTTCAACCTGCCATTCTAACATCAATAGACATTGATAATTTGTTGGTTTTAAGTAGTGATGTTATGCAACCAAAATCCAACATCTTCCAAACGTCACATCCTGATGTCAAATTGACGTAAATTACCAACATTAAGCTGTAAGGTATGGTGACCAAATCCCAATGTCTGATAAACGTCTGTATTTTAACGTCAGTTCAACTTGCCATTCTAACACCAATAGACGTTGATAATTTGTTGGTTATAAGTAGTGATGTTATGCAACCAAAATACAACATCTTCCAAACGTCACATCCTGATGTCAAATTGACGTAAATTACCAACATTAAGCTGTAAGTTATGGTGACCAAATCCCAACGTTTGATAAACGTCTGAATTTTAACGTCAGTTCAACCTGCCATTCTAACATCAATAGACATTGATAATTTGTTGGTTTTAATTTGTGCTGTTATGTAACCAAAATACAACATCTTCCAAACGTCACATCCTGATGTCAAATTGACGTAAATTACCAACATTAAGCTGTAAGGTATGGTGACCAAATCCCAACGTCTGATAAACATCTGAATTTTAACGTCAGTTCAACCTGCCATTCTAACGTTAATAGACGTTGAAAATTTGGTGGTTTTATTTTGTGATGTTATGTAACCAAAATCCAACATCTTCCAAACGTCACATCCTGAGGTCAAATTTACGTAAATTACCAGCATTAAGCTGTAAGGTTTGGTGACCAAATCCCAACGTCTGATAAACGTCTGAATTTTAACGTCAGTTCAACTTGCCATTCTAACATCAATAGACGTTGATAATTTGTTGGTTATAAGTAGTTATGTTATGTAACCAAAATCCAACATCTTCCAAACGTCACATCCTGATGTCAAATTGACGTAAATTACCAATATTTAGTTGTAAGGTATGGTGACCAAATCCCAACCTCTGATTAACGTCTGAATTTTAACGTCAGTTCAACCTGCCATTCTAACATCAATAGACGTTGATAATTTGTTGGTTTTATTTTGTGATGTTATGTAACCAAAATCCAACATCTTCCAAACGTCACATCCTGAGGTCAAATTTACGTAAATTACCAACAATAAGCTGTAAGGTTTGGTGACCAAATCCCAACGTCTGATAAACGTCTGAATTTTAACGTCAGTTCAACTTGCCATTCTAACATCAATAGACGTTGATAATTTGTTGGTTATAAGTAGTGATGTTATGTAACCAAAATCCAACATCTTCCAAACGTCACATCCTGATGTCAAATTGACGTAAATTAACAACATTTAGTTGTAAGGTATGGTGACCAAATCCCAGCCTCTGATTAACGTCTGAATTTTAATGTCAGTTCAACTTGCCATTCTAACATCAATAGATGTTGATAATTTGTTGGTTATAAGTAGTGATGTTATGTAACCAAAATCCAACATCTTCCAAACGTCACATCCTGATGTCAAATTGACGTAAATTACCAACATTAAGCTGTAAGTTATGGTGACCAAATCCCAACGTTTGATAAACGTCTGAATTTTAACGTCAGTTCAACCTGCCATTCTAACATCAATAGACATTGATAATTTGTTGGTTTTAATTTGTGCTGTTATGTAACCAAAATACAACATCTTCCAAACGTCACATCCTGATGTCAAATTGACGTAAATTACCAACATTAAGCTGTAAGATATGGTGACCAAATCCCAATGTCTGATAAACATCTGACTTTTAACGTCAGTTCAACCTGCCATTCTAACGTTAATAGACGTTGAAAATTTGTTGGTTTTATTTTGTGATGTTATGTAACCAAAATCCAACATCTTCCAAACGTCACATCCTGAGGTCAAATTTACGTGAATTACCAACAATAAGCTGTAAGGTTTGGTGACCAAATAACAACGTCTGATAAACGTCTGAATTTTAACGTCAGTTCAACCTGCCATTCTAACGTTAATAGACGTTGAAAATTTGTTGGTTTTATTTTGTGATGTTATGTAACCAAAATCCAACATCTTCCAAACGTCACATCCTGAGGTCAAATTTACATAAATTACCAACAATAAGCTGTAAGGTTTGGTGACCAAATCCCAACGTCTGATAAACGTCTGAATTTTAACGTCAGTTCAACTTGCCATTCTAACATCAATAGACGTTGATAATTTGTTGGTTATAAGTAGTGATGTTATGTAACCAAAATCCAACATCTTCCAAACGTCACATCCTGATGTCAAATTGACGTAAATTACCAACATTAAGCTGTAAGTTATGGTGACCAAATCCCAACGTTTGATAAACGTCTGAATTTTAACGTCAGTTCAACCTGCCATTCTAACATCAATAGACATTGATAATTTGTTGGTTTTAATTTGTGCTGTTATGTAACCAAAATACAACATCTTCCAAACGTCACATCCTGATGTCAAATTGACGTAAATTACCAACATTAAGCTGTAAGATATGGTGACCAAATCCCAATGTCTGATAAACATCTGAATTTTAACGTCAGTTCAACTTGCCATTCTAACATCAATAGACATTGATAATTTGTTGGTTTTAAGTAGTGATGTTATGTAACCAAAATCCAACATCTTCCAAACGTCACATCCTGATGTCAAATTGATGTAAATTACCAACATTAAGCTGTAAGGTATGGTGACCAAATCCCAACGTCTGATAAATGTCTGAATTTTAACGTCAGTTCAACCTGCCATTCTAACATCAATAGACGTTGATAAATTGTTTGTTTTATTTTGTGATGTTATGTAACCAAAATCCAACATCTTTCAAATGTCACATCCTGATGTCAAATTGACGTAAATTACCAACATTAAGCTGTAAGGTATGGTGACCAAATCCCAACGTCTGATAAACGTCTGAATTTTAACGTCAGTTCAACCTGCCATTCTAACATCAATAGACATTGATAAGTTGTTGATTTTAAGTAGTGATGTTATGTAACCAAAATCCAACATCTTGCAAACGTCACATCCTGATGTCAAATTGATGTAAATTACCAAAATTAAGCTGTAAGGTATGGTGACCAAATCCCAACCTCTGATTAACGTCTGAATTTTAACGTCAGTTCAACCTGCCATTCTAACATCAATAGACGTTGATAATTTGTTGGTTTTAAGTAGTGATGTTATGCAACTAAAATCCAATATCTTCCAAACGTCACATCCTGATGTCAAATTGACGTAAATTACCAACATTAAGCTGTAAAGTATGGTGACCAAATCCCAATGTCTGATTAGCGTTTGAATTTTAACGTCAGATCAACTTGCCATTCTAACATCAATAGACATTGATAATTTGTTGGTTATGAGTAGTGATGTTATGTAACCAAAATACAACATCTTCCAAACGTCACATCCTGATGTCAAATTGACGTAAATTACCAACATTAAGCTGTAAGGTATGGTGACCAAATCCCAACCTCTGATAAACATCTGAACTTTAACGTCAGTTCAACCTGCCATTCTAACATCAATAGACGTTGATAATTTGTTGGTTTTAAGTAGTGATGTTATGCAACCAAAATCCAACATCTTCCAAACGTCACATCCTGATGTCAAATTGACGTAAATTACCAACATTAAGCTGTAAGGTATGGTGACCAAATCCCAACGTCTGATAAACGTCTGAATTTTAACGTCAGTTCAACCTGCCATTCTAACATCAATAGACGTTGATAATTTGTTGGTTTTAAGTAGTGATGTTATGCAACCAAAATCCAACATCTTCCAAACGTCACATCCTGAGGTCAAATTGACGTATATTACCAACATTTAGTTGTAAGGTATGGTGACCAAATCCCAACGTCTGATAAACATCTGAATTTTAACGTCAGTTCAACCTGCCATTCTAACATCAATAGACATTGATAATTTGTTGGTTTTAAGTAGTGATGTTATGCAACCAAAATCCAACATCTTCCAAACGTCACATCCTGATGTCAAATTGACGTAAATTACCAACATTAAGCTGTAAGGTATGGTGACCAAATCCCAATGTCTGATAAACGTCTGTATTTTAACGTCAGTTCAACTTGCCATTCTAACACCAATAGACGTTGATAATTTGTTGGTTATAAGTAGTGATGTTATGCAACCAAAATACAACATCTTCCAAACGTCACATCCTGATGTCAAATTGACGTAAATTACCAACATTAAGCTGTAAGTTATGGTGACCAAATCCCAACGTTTGATAAACGTCTGAATTTTAACGTCAGTTCAACCTGCCATTCTAACATCAATAGACATTGATAATTTGTTGGTTTTAATTTGTGCTGTTATGTAACCAAAATACAACATCTTCCAAACGTCACATCCTGATGTCAAATTGACGTAAATTACCAACATTAAGCTGTAAGGTATGGTGACCAAATCCCAACGTCTGATAAACATCTGAATTTTAACGTCAGTTCAACCTGCCATTCTAACGTTAATAGACGTTGAAAATTTGGTGGTTTTATTTTGTGATGTTATGTAACCAAAATCCAACATCTTCCAAACGTCACATCCTGAGGTCAAATTTACGTAAATTACCAGCATTAAGCTGTAAGGTTTCGTGACCAAATCCCAACGTCTGATAAACGTCTGAATTTTAATGTCAGTTCAACTTGCCATTCTAACATCAATAGACGTTGATAATTTGTTGGTTATAAGTAGTTATGTTATGTAACCAAAATCCAACATCTTCCAAACGTCACATCCTGATGTCAAATTGACGTAAATTACCAACATTTAGTTGTAAGGTATGGTGACCAAATCCCAACCTCTGATTAACGTCTGAATTTTAACGTCAGTTCAACCTGCCATTCTAACATCAATAGACGTTGATAATTTGTTGGTTTTATTTTGTAATGTTATGCAACCAAAATCCAACATCTTCCAAACGTCACATCCTGATGTCAAATTGACGTAAATTACCAACATTAAGCTTTAAGGTATGGTGACCAAATCCCAACGTCTGATAAACGTCTGAATTTTAACGTCAGTTCAACCTGCCATTCTAACATCAATAGACATTGATAATTTGTTGGTTTTAAGTAGTGATGTTATGCAACCAAAATCCAACATCTTCCAAACGTCACATTCTGATGTCAAATTGACGTAAATTACCAACATTAAGCAGTAAGTTATGGTGACCAAATCCCAACGTTGGATAAACATCTGAATTTTAACGTCTGTTCAACCTGCCATTCTAACATCAATAGACATTGATAAGTTGTTGGTTTTAAGTAGTGATGTTATGTAACCAAAATCCAACATCTTGCAAACGTCACATCCTGATGTCAAATTGATGTAAATTACCAACATTAAGCTGTAAGGTATGGTGACCAAATCCCAACCTCTGATTAACGTCTGAATTTTAACGTCAGTTCAACTTGCCATTCTAACACCAATGGACATTGATAATTTGTTGGTTATGAGTAGTGATGTTATGTAACCAAAATACAAAATCTTCCAAACGTCACATCCTGATGTCAAATTGACGTAAATTACCAACATTAAGCTGTAAGGTATGGTGACCAAATCCCAACGTTTGATAAACGTCTGAATTTTAACGTCAGTTCAACCTGCCATTCTAACATCAATAGACATTGATAATTTGTTGGTTTTAATTTGTGCTGTTATGTAACCAAAATACAACATCTTCCAAACGTCACATCCTGATGTCAAATTGACGTAAATTACCAACAATAAGCTGTAAGGTTTGGTGACCAAATCCCAACGTCTGATAAACGTCTGAATTTTAACGTCAGTTCAACCTGCCATTCTAACATCAATAGACGTTGATAATTTGTTGGTTTTAAGTAGTGATGTTATGCAACCAAAATCCAACATCTTCCAAACGTCACATCCTGATGTCAAATTGACGTAAATTACCAACATTAAGCTGTAAGGTATGGTGACCAAATCCCAACGTCTGATAAACGTCTGAATTTTAACGTCAGTTCAACCTGCCATTCTAACATCAATAGACGTTGATAATTTGTTGGTTTTAAGTAGTGATGTTATGCAACCAAAATCCAACATCTTCCAAACGTCACATCCTGAGGTCAAATTGACGTAAATTACCAACATTTAGTTGTAAGGTATGGTGACCAAATCCCAACGTCTGATAAACATCTGAATTTTAACGTCAGTTCAACCTGCCATTCTAACATCAATAGACATTGATAATTTGTTGGTTTTAAGTAGTGATGTTATGCAACCAAAATCCAACATCTTCCAAACGTCACATCCTGATGTCAAATTGACGTAAATTACCAACATTAAGCTGTAAGGTATGGTGACCAAATCCCAATGTCTGATAAATGTCTGTATTTTAACGTCAGTTCAACTTGCCATTCTAACACCAATAGACGTTGATAATTTGTTGGTTATAAGTAGTGATGTTATGTTACCAAAATACAACATCTTCCAAACGTCACATCCTGATGTCAAATTGACGTAAATTACCAACATTAAGCTGTAAGTTATGGTGACCAAATCCCAACGTTTGATAAACGTCTGAATTTTAACGTCAGTTCAACCTGCCATTCTAACATCAATAGACATTGATAATTTGTTGGTTTTAATTTGTGCTATTATGTAACCAAAATACAACATCTTCCAAACGTCACATCCTGATGTCAAATTGACGTAAATTACCAACATTAAGCTGTAAGGTATGGTGACCAAATCCCAACGTCTGATAAACATCTGAATTTTAACGTCAGTTCAACCTGCCATTCTAACGTTAATAGACGTTGAAAATTTGTTGGTTTTATTTTGTGATGTTATGTAACCAAAATCCAACATCTTCCAAACGTCACATCCTGAGGTCAAATTTACGTAAATTACCAGCATTAAGCTGTAAGGTTTGGTGACCAAATCCCAACGTCTGATAAACGTCTGAATTTTAACGTCAGTTCAACTTGCCATTCTAACATCAATAGACGTTGATAATTTGTTGGTTATAAGTAGTTATGTTATGTAACCAAAATCCAACATCTTCCAAACGTCACATCCTGATGTCAAATTGACGTAAATTACCAACATTTAGTTGTAAGGTATGGTGACCAAATCCCAACCTCTGATTAACGTCTGAATTTTAACGTCAGTTCAACCTGCCATTCTAACATCAATAGACGTTGATAATTTGTTGGTTTTATTTTGTGATGTTATGCAACCAAAATCCAACATCTTCCAAACGTCACATCCTGATGTCAAATTGACGTAAATTACCAACATTAAGCTGTAAGGTATGGTGACCAAATCCCAACGTCTGATAAACGTCTGAATTTTAACGTCAGTTCAACCTGCCATTCTAACATCAATAGACGTTGATAATTTGTTGGTTTTATTTTGTGATGTTATGTAACCAAAATCCAACATCTTCCAAACGTCACATCCTGATGTCAAATTTACGTAAATTACCAACAATAAGCTGTAAGGTTTGGTGACCAAATCCCAACGTCTGATAAACGTCTGAATTTTAACGTCAGTTCAACTTGCCATTCTAACATCAATAGACGTTGATAATTTGTTGGTTTTAAGTAGTGATGTTATGTAACCAAAATTCAACATCTTCCAAATGTCACATGCTGATGTCAAATTGACGTAAATTACCAACAATAAGTTGTAAGGTATGGTGACCAAATCCCAACGTTTGATAAACGTCTGAATTTTAACGTCAGTTCAACCTGCCATTCTAACATCAATAGACGTTGAAAATTTGTTGGTTTTAAGTTGTGATGTTATGTAACCAAAATCCAACATTTTCCAAACGTCACATCCTGATGTCAAGTTGATATAAAAAATGCCAACCTTAAGTTATAATATAGGGTGACCAAAACCCAACGCCTGGTAAACATTAGACTAACATCAATAGACATTGATATTTTGTAGGTTTTAGGTCATGGAGTTCAGTACTTCAAATTTAACGTCATCTTGATGTGAAATACCTACATTTATTTGTTAGGTATTGGTAATCAAAACCCAGTGTATGATAAACATCATAATCTAAATGTCAACTCAATGTGACATTCTAACAATATTGGATATACTTAGTTGGTTTAAGATGCAATATTCATTCATTTATTAAATGTAACTGCTTATCCACTTTAGGGTTGCAGTGGGTCCGGAGCCTACCTGGAATCAGTGGGGCACTTGTCCTTCACAGTGCGACACACACTCACACACTCATTCACACACTTATACCTATGGACAGTTTTGAGTAGCCAATTGAGCTACCAACATGTGTTTTTGGACCATGGGATCAAATTGGAGCACCCGGAGAAAACCCACATGAACACAGGGAGAACACACCCAACTAATCACAGACAGTCATGCGGAGTGGGGTTCGAACCTACAGCTGCAGCACCCTAGATTTGTGTGAAAGCGACACTACCTGTTGCAGTCCCAAGTTGAATTTTATAAAAAATTCCATACATCATACTCTACCATACTGAAATTAATTAATTAATTCATTGTCTGTAACCACTAATCCAGTTCTGGGTCGCAGTGGGTCCTGAGCCTACTACGAATTACTGGGAGCAAGGCAGGAACACACCCTAGAGGGGTCGCCAGTCCTTCGCAGGGTGACACACACTCATACATTCACACCTATGGACACTTTTGAGTCACCAATCCACCTAACAACATGTGTTTTTGGACTTTGGAAGGAAACCTGAATACCTGGAGGAAACCCCCGTGGACACAGGAAAAGCACACCAAACTACTCACAGTCACATGCCGCTCCAGGACCCTAGAGCTGTGTGACAGCGACAGTCACCTGCCGCTCCAGGACCCTAGAGCTGTGTGACAGCGACAGTACCTGCAGCACCATCGTGCTGCCCCAAGCTGCAATGTTAAGAAACCAAAATGCAGTGTGTTGAAAACATTATTCTGATGCCATATTGACATAACATAACAAAATTCAGTTGTGAGATACCATGAACAAAATGTAAAATTATAGAATAAGAAATCATTAAAATCATTTAAAATTAGTTTTAGGAGATCAAAAACTACTGAGATGTTCTTAAGTGGGCAATAATCTGAGCGGTCCAATGGTGGACCAGCAGTGGCCTACCATCAGTGGGTTACCAACATTTTCAAGCCATTTGACAGGTATAACAAAAGCCATGAAAGCCATAACAAAATACAATTTCAAAGTATTAGTGTTTTTTTTAGCACCAAATAGGACATGCTGCATTATCTAACTGTAATTATTAATGTAATTCACCCTTTACCTCACTCATTTGCTCTGATTACTTGCAGAAAAATAAACATAGCACAAAAAGTAAGGAAATTTGTGTCTGGTTGATTATTTCTTTGTTGTAACAGTGCTTCTTGCCAATAAACCTTATACCATTATTGTTAATTTCTCTTTTAAATGGTGCTACATTTGTAAGAAACATGCTTTTGTGAGATGAGCAGTAGAGCTGAGTATGTGGGTTGCGCCAGTGAAAAATTTGTCAAATACTCACTGCCAGTGCCAAACAGCTTATTTTGTGTGATGGTGTGATGTGGCATCTCCTTCACTTGAAAAATGAGGCTTATCGTCATTGGAAGCAATCTCAATGCATTGATATTGATATGAAATTCTACAACCAGTGGCAATCCCATATCTCCACAGTCTGGGACCAAACTCTATCCTCCAAAATGACAACACTTGCCCCCACAGAGCTGTGTTTATCAGAGACTACCTCCAGAATTTGGTAGTGGAGAGGATGGAATGGCCTGCTAGCTCCTGACCTCAACCCTAATGAACACTTGTGGGATCAGCTTGGGCGTGCTGTTCATGCCACAGTGACCAACACAACCACGTGTGTGACCAGCAGTGTGTAACCAGGATGGTGACCATCATGAAGAGAAAGTCCTGGGCAGTTTTGGCTGTTTATGGTTCTTCCACACACTACTGAAGCTCCTATTTGTTAAAAGAATGCATTGTTAAATTGCCAATATGTCTTGTTTCTTCAAACTTCAGTCAGCCAGTCACAACTCACCAAACGAGTCAATGGCAGAATAAGCTCTTTGGCATCGGCAGAGAGGATTGGGCTAATGTTTCATTGGCACAACCCACATACTCATCTCTACTGCTCATCCCACAAATGCATGTTCCTTATAAATGTGGCACCATTTCAAAGGGAAATTAACATGATTCCAACAGTATAAGATTTATTGCGAAGAAGCATTTTTACAACAAAGATATAATCTACCAAGCACAAAAATAAGGATATTTTTGTTATGTTTAGTTTTAAAAATTGTCTTGCCCATGATGTCATCTGATCTTCCCCTTACTGTATCCTCTTGTGTACAAAATTTTTATTGCAACTTTTTTATTTCCACATGCTATGTAACTAACTATGGAATTTTTATTTTTATAGATGCCTCATTGGTACAAATCCTCAGGGGTGGTCTACGTAAAGAGCAACCAAGAAGTCCTGAACCATGCATCCGTGTGTATCCTCTCTTTAAAGAAACTGATGGACTTTGAATGAAATTTTATTTACAAACCGGATTCCAAAAATTTGGGACACTAAACAAATTCTGAATAAGAACTGAATGCAATGATGTGGAGATGGCAAATGTCAATATTTTATTCGTAATAGAACATAGATGACAGATCAAAAGTTTAATCTGAGTAAATGTAACATTTAAAAAATATATATGTCCATTCAAAATTTCACAGTGTCAACAAATCCCAAAAAGTTGGGACAAGTAGCAATAAGTGGCAAAAAGGAAAATATTGAGCATATAATGAACAGCTGGAAGACCAAAAGATTCAGAGAATCTGGAACAATTGCTGTGCATAAGGGTCAAGGCCGTAAAACTCTACTGGATGCTTGTGATCTCTGGGCCCTTAAACATCACTGCACCTCAAACAGGAATGCCACTGTCAAGGAAATAACAGAATGGGCTCAGAAATACTTCCAGAAAGCATTGTCAGTGAACACAATCCACCGTGCCATCCGGCGTTGCCAGCTGAAACTCTACAGTGGAAAGGGGAAGCCATTTCAAAGCAAGCTCCACAAGCTCAGACGTTTGCACTGGGCCCGGGGTCTTTTAAAATGGAGTGTGGCAAAATGGAAGACTGTTCTGTGGACAGATGAGTCACGTTTTGAAGTATCAACGTATCAAAGCTCCGTTCAGAAGCCTGCATCACTGATGGTATGAGGTTGCATGAGTGCTTGTGGCATGGGCAGCTTGCGTGTCTAGAAAGGCACCATTAATGCAGAGAACTATGTTCAGGTTCTAGAAAAACACATGCTCCCATCTAGACGTCATCTCTTTCAGGGAAGATCCTGCATTTTTTAACAAGATAATGCCAGACCACATTCTGCAGCAATCACATCATCTTGGCTACGTAGGAGAAGGATCCGGGTACTGAAATGACCAACCTGCAGTCCAGATCTTTCACCTATAGAGAACATTTGGCGCATCATAAAGAGGAAGGTGCGACAAAGAAGGCCCAAGACGATTGAACAGTTAGAGGCCTGTATTAGACATGAATGGGAGAGCATTCCTATTTCTAAACTTGAGAAACTGGTCTCCTCTCTCCCCAGACATCTTTTGAGTGTTGTAAGAAGAAGGGGGGATGCCACACAGTGGTAAAAAATGGCCTTGTCCCAACTTTTTTGGGATTTGTTGATGCCATGAAATTTTGAAACAACATATTTTTCCCTTAAAATGATCCATTCTCTCAGTTTAAACTTTTGATTTGTGATTTGTGTTCTATTCTGAATAAAATATTAGATGTTGGCACCTCCACGTCATTGCATTCAGTTTTTATTCACAATTTGTTTAGTGTCCCAACTTTTTTGGAATCCGGTTTTTATTTAAAGGGTCATGTTCAACACAAAACTGACTCTAAGTAAGTAACATGTTGGGTTCACTGATGATATTTGAAATAAAATGTTTTAGCAATCCAGATTACATATTTTTTATTACATTTTTCATGATGTTTTACGGTCAATATTTGAGTTGTCTGGTAAGATCAAAAGTCATGTGATATAACGTAATGTTTTACTATAAAGATTTGGGCACCTTTCTTGTAATTCATCAAGGCAATAATGTAATTGGATATTGTAAAGTATTTTTGGTTAGAAAAAAGAAGCAAATATCATAAGGGGCAAAAATATAATGTTTAAGTAAAAACAAATGATTTGAACATGTTATGTAGTACTTGAAATTTGTCCACATTTTGCATATATTCAGTTTTAATAAAGCGTGTTACTGATTTTAATTCTGAATGTAGATTTGGACTTCTTTTGTGTATGTTATGGTTATAGTATTTTTAAAGTATTCATGCTTGGCAGACTTGGATTTTCTTTTTTATTTAATAGTAACACTATAAACTTAATAAAAAATTATTACGTGCTGGTATTGTTCAGTATATGTAAATAATTGAATGTAATTTAGATACTGTTTGTAATTAGTGTTCCTCTGTAAAAAGGTATTGTTTCTGAAAAAAGGCAGTAAATGGCTGGCAATTCTGCTGAAAGTATTACTGTACATTTAAATATTTAGAGTAAAAGATTGTATTATGCAATTACAGTAGTATTCTGTAAATTTTAAATACAATCTTGTTCCTGTACAAATGCAGTAATTGGCTGGAAACTCTGTTGCCAGGTATTTACTGTAAATCCCAATATTTACAGTTAAGTTTTATTCAATTACAGTAGTATTTTGTGAAGTTGAAATACATTAATGTTCCTGTAAAAATACAGTAATTGTCTGGGAGCTCAGCTGCCAGTTATTTACTGTAAATCAGTTTTTACAGTAAAGTATTGTATTATTTAATTACAGTAGTATGCTGTAAATGTGAAATACGGTAGTGTTGAGTCTCTATGTCACACCAGTGTTGGGTTTAGACGTCGACCCAATTTTCATTACAACTAAAACAACATTGGAGCTTGACGTCATCCAAATGTTAATTTTTGAGTAATATCTGACTTTGATTACTAACCATAATTCAATGTCTAAACTACATTGAGTCTTGATGTCACACCAATGTTGGGATTTGACGTCAACCCGATTTTCATTTCCAACTAAAAATCAACATCTATACAACATTGGAGCATGACATCATCCTGATGTTAAATTTTGAGTAATATCTGACTTTGATTACTAACAATACTTCGTCTAACCAATGTTAGTTCTTGACGTCACATCAATGTTGGGTTTAGATGTCAACCCGATTTTCATTTCCAACTAAAAATCGCCAACTACACAACATTGGAGCTTGACGTCATCCCAACGTTAATTTTTGACTAATATCTGACTTTGATAACTAACCATAATTCAACATCTAACCTACGTTGGATCTTGATGTCACACCAATGTTGGGTTTAGACATCAACCCGATTTTCATTTCCAACTAAAAATCAACATCTACACAACGTTGGAGTTTGCCGTCATCCTGACGTTGATTTTTGACTAATATCTGACTTGATTACTAACCATATTTCAAAAGAAAAAAAAAAAAAAATAAAAAAAAAAAAACAACAAAAAAATAAAAAAACGTCTAACCAACGTTGAGTCTTGATGTCACATCAATGTTGGGTTTAGACGTCAACCCGATTTTCATTTTCAACTAAAAATCAACATCTACACAACGTTGGAGTTTGACGTCATCCTGACGTTAATTTTTGAGTAATATCTGACTTTGATTACTAACCATATTTCAATGTCTAACCAACGTTGAGTCTTGACGTCACATCAATGTTGGGTTTGGACGTCAACCCTATTTTCATTTCCAACTAAAAATCAACATCTACACAATGTTGGAGTTTGACGTCATCCTGACGTTAATTTTTGAGTAATATCTGACTTTGATTACTAACCATATTTCAACGTCTAACCAACGTTGAGTCTTGACGTCACATCAATGTTGGGTTTAGACGTCAACCCGATTTTCATTTCCAACTAAAAATCAACATTTACACAACGTTGGAGCTTGACGTCATCCTGACGTTAATTTTTGAGTAATATCTGACTTTGATTACTAACCATATTTCAAAGTCTAACCAACGTTGAGTCTTGACGTCACATCAATGTTGGGTTTAGACGTCAACCCGATTTTCATTTCCAACTAAAACTCAACGTCTGTCCAACGTTAGAGACCAACGCCTTTCTGACGTCAAATTGACGTCCTGTGCCTGCTGGGAAGAGTGTATCAGATTTCATATTAAATTCTCCATACCTGACAACAGAAATAAACAGCCTTTTAGTATTAGATAAGCAGTGTGTATGTCTTCTCTCCTCGTATCTCTGTGATTTTACGTGAATATAAAAAACTATAAAAGATCAGAATTAGATTCTTAGCATACTGCATAGAACATGCAGTGTGACAATAGCAATATGAAATTTGGCATATTTGTCATAAGACAAATAGATACAGGATTAAGAAAGATAACTTTTGGAGTAAGCCTGATACCTACCTCTCCATATTAGACATACAGCTGCCCTATACCAAAATAGACCACTTTAAAAATAATAGCTTTGTGTAATTTTTTTACGTCATAAAACATATATTTTAACTCATATATTTTAATATATATATATATATATATATTTTTTTTTTTTTTTTTTTTTTTTCTTTCAGGGCAAGAAAACTGCTGGTTGATTTTGATTATTAGGTGGCTCCCAGCTAACAAAATTACGTTCTCAGAACATTCCCCTAATGTTCCATTTTGGTTGTGGGAACGTTGCACTGGAATGTTCCCTCTACATGAATTTGCTCAGTTTTTTTTAACATTTTCAGAACATTTTTCTCAAGTTACAAAAATGTTCTGGGAACATTATTTACACCAATAATTTAACATTCTAGGAATGTTGTCTTGGAATGTGTTTAGAACCTTCCCATAATGTTATATTTTGGTTGCTTTGGAATGTTCCCTCAACACTGTTCAGTTTGCTTAATGTTGAAGTTAGGATAACATTCTCAGAATATGACCTCAACTTCACTTGCACCAACAATTTTACTAGGAACATTGTCTTTGAATGGTCTGATTATGTGCAACGTAAAAACATTCGCTTAACATTCAATTATGGTTGTGGAAACTTTGGAAATGTTCCCTGAAAGTCATCTTTCCCCTGAATGCTACCTTAACATGATATAGTTTTCTTGTTCTTTCTTATCACTAATTGCAAGTTAGTGGCTATTTACCATTAGCTAACATTAGCTATCTTGCTAGCTAACTATATTTGTGTCTGTGCTAACACACACACACTGTTTATATCCCCCGGTATATCTCAAGTATTACAGGTCCAAAGTCGACCGTCAGTGTACCAAATTTAAGCGTCAAGTCTCTTTCATTGATTTTGCTAATACGTAATTCCATTCGATAAATAAGTATTTTTGGTCGAAGTATAGCTACCTTGCCAGGACAGCTGTTATGAATAAATATTAGTTAGCTACAGTATAGATATTCAAAAATTTCACTGAGCCACATTTGCGTTAATGTGTACATACATCAGTGAATGGGCAGACTCACATGATTATGAGGATTATACTCTAATGCGATGTCTAAAAGATGAAATCCGAAAGAAATGGTTATTCCAAACGTCAGAGCTCATCCTCAAATAAACCCCAAAACCGTTGCGTCTCGAAGCCTGAAGAACTCAGAAGTGAGTAACACAAAAAGTATACCAGCGCTTACCTTAGTTTGTCACCTTCGAAACGAGACCAAATTTGAGTATTTTCGTCAAACCATTCGTTATTAATCCTCATGTTTGTGTAAAGAATAATAGAAGTACAATAATAAAAAAAATAAAATATGTTCCCCCACATTCCATGTGAACGTTACATGAATGTTCTTTTAATGTTTTCTTACATACGTTTTTACATCAATGTTTAAGATAAAGGTACACTTTGAAAGATGAGGATGAGATCTGAGCTCATGAGAAGCATACAACCGTGTAGCTTAGTCTCTCGGCTTTCCAACGACACATCAATCAAGTCTGTAGACCAGTCGGGCAGAGTTATGGCGATGCACACACCAGAAGGGAGGGACCAACACAGACCATATTTCAGCAGAACACATTAGTTTTCAGCGACTAACAGACCCAGATGCTGCGTGAGATGACTCAAACGGTTTTATTTGGCAGCCTCAAATTCAACAAACAACGGCCAAGATAATAAACATGTTTTCAAGCTTAGATTTCTTTTGCTAGATGTATTTCCCCCACTGATGCCATTTAAATACAGGAAGGGGTGTGAGGGAGGTTGCCTAGCTCTACAGCCAATCAAGGTGAAGCTCCCGACTCCCAACTCCTCTGGCATTTAAAGGGACAATGCTGGTTTAGAAACGTGATAAATCGGAAAAAATACAACATAACAAAAAGTTGATGAGGGTGAAAGGCCACTAGGAGCAGTACATGAGACTAGTTTCTACATTGTAAGATATTGTTTTAGGTCCAGACATGGTAAATACGCTGTATTTCTGCACTAAAGTAATAATTTTCCTTATGGTGAGCTTGGGGTCTTTAGAGACTCCAAAGGGACACTTGAAGAGGCCTCCTGCTCACTGTCTACTTCAGCGAATAACTTCAAAGCAGTAGGAGGTATCAACTTCAAAGAAAAGCCTATGTTCAAGATTGTTTTTATCAGATTTTGATTACTTAAGATAGATTTCAATACCTCTAAATAGTTATTCTTACAAATTTTAATGGTTTTCTGTAAAATTCAATCATGATACTGCCTCTAGTTTATTCACTCCCTGAACAGGAAGCTTCCAGATTTGAGTATGTAATTTCAGGCGGAAAATGGAAAAAAAAGGCCTTGATTTTTATAAGGGGTTAAATTACTATTAAATCGTTAACTCAGGTTAAGTTGATAGACAGTAATCTCAATAAATGTAGCTGTTAGAATAGTTAATTTTTTGCCAGGTATGTGCAGCTATGCTTGGATATAAACATTTATATAAATGTAAACATTTTCACACAGTGGACAACACATAGGGAATAGGAAGGCTTTTGAGATTGAGTATTTTGCCCAGCTGTCTTCACACTGCAGGCTAAGAATACGCTTTTATACAAAGCAAAACCACTCAACTTTGTCATTTAACTTGTTTTGTGTTTTTATTTGTTGTAAGTAGGATAACTTAACAGAGAAGAGTGAACATTCTAGTTCTCTTTATTAAGTACATATAAAGTCACAGATGTATTTTAGATACCATGTTGAGGAACACTTATGTAACTTAGAAGTTAAAAGACAGAATGTGATAATAATGTTACTGATAGTAATAAACAATTTGCACAAAACATAGTGTTTCATAGCTGTAACATGTATGATGGCACGAGTACACATACATTGGAAGCAAAACAAAAAGAAATGGAGAAGGTTCTATGATAAGCACAGCTTTGTACAATTTGTATTTTGTGTTTTAGAGGCTTGCCGGGTCATGCACCCCAAGGGGGCTTCTAAGGTCTTTGAAGAGTATATACAAAATATGAAAAACACAAATGTACAAAACAGTTTGTTTTTCCTTTAGAATTTTTTTTTCAGTAGCAGTGGCAGGCACCCTCAGCCCCCCAACAACTATGGAGGTTTATTTTATGCAAAACCCCTGGGCACCTGTTACAGTGAGATTTGTAGTTGTAGAAAATAGTCACACATGTGTATCAGTAAATTTGAAGTCACAGAGAAAATCACTTCAGCAGTTGTAAA
>NW_027101047.1:0-36801 GCF_029633855.1 Hoplias malabaricus
ACCCTGCCAAAGAAGGTTTTGAAGAAACCACCATCCAAGCTGTTGAGCAGCTTATACTCAAATTGGCGCCCTCTGTTGCTCTTTTCAACAGCAGCAACTTGGAAGAGTCGGCTTGACGTTTCTTCAATTCCTTCAAGTTCTCCAATATTCAAAGGGCGTAGGATGGCCCAAGCTGGCCGAACCAACGGAGAACACATCAAAAGAATGCCCAACACGCAGGCGGCCGTATAAAGCAAACCATAAAGCCGCGTCGGCCAGTCCGAAGTCTTAGGAATCTAGCGCTTCTTAGTCTGCATCTGCCAATAGATGACTTGACTGAGATTCTCTAGCTCGCGTGTTACGCCCCCTTCTGTTTTGGCTAGGAATAAGAGGGCCGGGGCTTCTCGGCGGTAGTGTGGCCGAGTGGTCGAAGGCGCTGGATTTAGGCTCCAGTCTCTGTGGAGGCGTGGGTTTGAATCCCACCACTGCCAGCGAAGCTTTTGTGAAGATGTTGGCTCGGTCCATCCTTGGAAAAGCGCCATGTTGAAAATGTCTGTGGCAAGACCTTGCGTGTACGATGTTGGTGTAGTATCAATGAACGGCAGATGTCCTTGTGGTGGGCTTTTGTTAGACTGATTTCCACATCCTCTGTGTTCACTGGGCGTCTGTTTTATTAATTTTTGTAAAAGATCAGTTGCTTAGTAAATGATCTCAAAAGTTATATTGTTCTCACCAATGCAGTGCGGCACGAGGTTGACCCCAAATATGTCCGCCGATAGAAGAAGAAAAGCAGACACTTTAGCGTCCAAGTGGATAAACTATGCCGTTGCCATTGCAGTGCGAAAGCCGTACGAAGCCGGTAGCGTGGCCGAGCGGTCTAAGGCGCTGGATTAAGGCTCCAGTCTCTTCGGAGGCGTGGGTTCAAATCCCACCGCTGCCAAAGAAGGTTTTGAAGAAACCACCATCCAAGCTGTTGAGCAGCTTATACTCAAATTGGCGCCCTCTGTTGCTCTTTTCAACAGCAGCAACTTGGAAGAGTCGGCTTGACGTTTCTTCAATTCCTTCAAGTTCTCCAATATTCAAAGGGCGTAGGATGGCCCAAGCTGGCCGAACCAACGGAGAACACATCAAAAGAATGCCCAACACGCAGGCGGCCGTATAAAGCAAACCATAAAGCCGCGTCGGCCAGTCCGAAGTCTTAGGAATCTAGCGCTTCTTTGTCTGCATCTGCCAATAGATGACTTGACTGAGATTCTCTAGCTCGCGTGTTACGCCCCCTTCTGTTTTGGCTAGGAATAAGAGGGCCGGGGCTTCTCCGAGGTAGTGTGGCCGAGTGGTCGAAGGCGCTGGATTTAGGCTCCAGTCTCTGTGGAGGCGTGGGTTCGAATCCCACCACTGCCAGCGAAGCTTTTGTGAAGATGTTGGCTCGGTCCATCCTTGGAAAAGCGCCATGTTGAAAATGTCTGTGGCAAGAGCTTGCGTGTACGATGTTGGTGTAGTATCAATGAACGGCAGATGTCCTTGTGGTGGGCTTTTGTTAGACTGATTTCCACATCCTCTGTGTTCACTGGGCGTCTGTTTTATTAATTTTTGTAAAAGATCAGTTGCTTAGTAAATGATCTCAAAAGTTATATTGTTCTCACCAATGCAGTGCGGCACGAGGTTGACCCCAAATATGTCCGCCGATAGAAGAAGAAAAGCAGACACTTTAGCGTCCAAGTGGATAAACTATGCCGTTGCCATTGCAGTGCGAAAGCCGCACGAAGCCGGTAGCGTGGCCGAGCGGTCTAAGGCGCTGGATTAAGGCTCCAGTCTCTTCGGAGGCGTGGGTTCAAATCCCACCGCTGCCAACGAAGGTTTTGAAGAAACCACCATCCAAGCTGTTGAGCAGCTTATACTCAAATTGGCGCCCTCTGTTGCTCTTTTCAACAGCAGCAACTTGGAAGAGTCGGCTTGACGTTTCTTCAATTCCTTCAAGTTCTCCAATATTCAAAGGGCGTAGGATGGCCCAAGCTGGCCGAACCAACGGAGAACACATCAAAAGAATGCCCAACACGCAGGCGGCCGTATAAAGCAAACCATAAAGCCGCGTCGGCCAGTCCGAAGTCTTAGGAATCTAGCGCTTCTTTGTCTGCATCTGCCAATAGATGACTTGACTGAGATTCTCTAGCTCGCGTGTTACGCCCCCTTCTGTTTTGGCTAGGAATAAGAGGGCCGGGGCTTCTCGGAGGTAGTGTGGCCGAGTGGTCGAAGGCGCTGGATTTAGGCTCCAGTCTCTGTGGAGGCGTGGGTTCGAATCCCACCACTGCCAGCGAAGCTTTTGTGAAGATGTTGGCTCGGTCCATCCTTGGAAAAGCGCCATGTTGAAAATGTCTGTGGCAAGAGCTTGCGTGTACGATGTTGGTGTAGTATCAATGAACGGCAGATGTCCTTGTGGTGGGCTTTTGTTAGACTGATTTCCACATCCTCTGTGTTCACTGGGCGTCTGTTTTATTAATTTTTGTAAAAGATCAGTTGCTTAGTAAATGATCTCAAAAGTTATATTGTTCTCACCAATGCAGTGCGGCACGAGGTTGACCCCAAATATGTCCGCCGATAGAAGAAGAAAAGCAGACACTTTAGCGTCCAAGTGGATAAACTATGCCGTTGCCATTGCAGTGCGAAAGCCGTACGAAGCCGGTAGCGTGGCCGAGCGGTCTAAGGCGCTGGATTAAGGCTCCAGTCTCTTCGGAGGCGTGGGTTCAAATCCCACCGCTGCCAAAGAAGGTTTTGAAGAAACCACCATCCAAGCTGTTGAGCAGCTTATACTCAAATTGGCGCCCTCTGTTGCTCTTTTCAACAGCAGCAACTTGGAAGAGTCGGCTTGACGTTTCTTCAATTCCTTCAAGTTCTCCAATATTCAAAGGGCGTAGGATGGCCCAAGCTGGCCGAACCAACGGAGAACACATCAAAAGAATGCCCAACACGCAGGCGGCCGTATAAAGCAAACCATAAAGCCGCGTCGGCCAGTCCGAAGTCTTAGGAATCTAGCGCTTCTTTGTCTGCATCTGCCAATAGATGACTTGACTGAGATTCTCTAGCTCGCGTGTTACGCCCCCTTCTGTTTTGGCTAGGAATAAGAGGGCCGGGGCTTCTCGGAGGTAGTGTGGCCGAGTGGTCGAAGGCGCTGGATTTAGGCTCCAGTCTCTGTGGAGGCGTGGGTTCGAATCCCACCACTGCCAGCGAAGCTTTTGTGAAGATGTTGGCTCGGTCCATCCTTGGAAAAGCGCCATGTTGAAAATGTCTGTGGCAAGAGCTTGCGTGTACGATGTTGGTGTAGTATCAATGAACGGCAGATGTCCTTGTGGTGGGCTTTTGTTAGACTGATTTCCACATCCTCTGTGTTCACTGGGCGTCTGTTTTATTAATTTTTGTAAAAGATCAGTTGCTTAGTAAATGATCTCAAAAGTTATATTGTTCTCACCAATGCAGTGCGGCACGAGGTTGACCCCAAATATGTCCGCCGATAGAAGAAGAAAAGCAGACACTTTAGCGTCCAAGTGGATAAACTATGCCGTTGCCATTGCAGTGCGAAAGCCGCACAAAGCCGGTAGCGTGGCCGAGCGGTCTAAGGCGCTGGATTAAGGCTCCAGTCTCTTCGGAGGCGTGGGTTCAAATCCCACCGCTGCCAAAGAAGGTTTTGAAGAAACCACCATCCAAGCTGTTGAGCAGCTTATACTCAAATTGGCGCCCTCTGTTGCTCTTTTCAACAGCAGCAACTTGGAAGAGTCGGCTTGACGTTTCTTCAATTCCTTCAAGTTCTCCAATATTCAAAGGGCGTAGGATGGCCCAAGCTGGCCGAACCAACGGAGAACACATCAAAAGAATGCCCAACACGCAGGCGGCCGTATAAAGCAAACCATAAAGCCGCGTCGGCCAGTCCGAAGTCTTAGGAATCTAGCGCTTCTTAGTCTGCATCTGCCAATAGATGACTTGACTGAGATTCTCTAGCTCGCGTGTTACGCCCCCTTCTGTTTTGGCTAGGAATAAGAGGGCCGGGGCTTCTCGGCGGTAGTGTGGCCGAGTGGTCGAAGGCGCTGGATTTAGGCTCCAGTCTCTGTGGAGGCGTGGGTTCGAATCCCACCACTGCCAGCGAAGCTTTTGTGAAGATGTTGGCTCGGTCCATCCTTGGAAAAGCGCCATGTTGAAAATGTCTGTGGCAAGAGCTTGCGTGTACGATGTTGGTGTAGTATCAATGAACGGCAGATGTCCTTGTGGTGGGCTTTTGTTAGACTGATTTCCACATCCTCTGTGTTCACTGGGCGTCTGTTTTATTAATTTTTGTAAAAGATCAGTTGCTTAGTAAATGATCTCAAAAGTTATATTGTTCTCACCAATGCAGTGCGGCACGAGGTTGACCCCAAATATGTCCGCCGATAGAAGAAGAAAAGCAGACACTTTAGCGTCCAAGTGGATAAACTATGCCGTTGCCATTGCAGTGCGAAAGCCGCACGAAGCCGGTAGCGTGGCCGAGCGGTCTAAGGCGCTGGATTAAGGCTCCAGTCTCTTCGGAGGCGTGGGTTCAAATCCCACCCTGCCAAAGAAGGTTTTGAAGAAACCACCATCCAAGCTGTTGAGCAGCTTATACTCAAATTGGCGCCCTCTGTTGCTCTTTTCAACAGCAGCAACTTGGAAGAGTCGGCTTGACGTTTCTTCAATTCCTTCAAGTTCTCCAATATTCAAAGGGCGTAGGATGGCCCAAGCTGGCCGAACCAACGGAGAACACATCAAAAGAATGCCCAACACGCAGGCGGCCGTATAAAGCAAACCATAAAGCCGCGTCGGCCAGTCCGAAGTCTTAGGAATCTAGCGCTTCTTAGTCTGCATCTGCCAATAGATGACTTGACTGAGATTCTCTAGCTCGCGTGTTACGCCCCCTTCTGTTTTGGCTAGGAATAAGAGGGCCGGGGCTTCTCGGCGGTAGTGTGGCCGAGTGGTCGAAGGCGCTGGATTTAGGCTCCAGTCTCTGTGGAGGCGTGGGTTCGAATCCCACCACTGCCAGCGAAGCTTTTGTGAAGATGTTGGCTCGGTCCATCCTTGGAAAAGCGCCATGTTGAAAATGTCTGTGGCAAGACCTTGCGTGTACGATGTTGGTGTAGTATCAATGAACGGCAGATGTCCTTGTGGTGGGCTTTTGTTAGACTGATTTCCACATCCTCTGTGTTCACTGGGCGTCTGTTTTATTAATTTTTGTAAAAGATCAGTTGCTTAGTAAATGATCTCAAAAGTTATATTGTTCTCACCAATGCAGTGCGGCACGAGGTTGACCCCAAATATGTCCGCCGATAGAAGAAGAAAAGCAGACACTTTAGCGTCCAAGTGGATAAACTATGCCGTTGCCATTGCAGTGCGAAAACCGTACGAAGCCGGTAGCGTGGCCGAGCGGTCTAAGGCGCTGGATTAAGGCTCCAGTCTCTTCGGAGGCGTGGGTTCAAATCCCACCGCTGCCAAAGAAGGTTTTGAAGAAACCACCATCCAAGCTGTTGAGCAGCTTATACTCAAATTGGCGCCCTCTGTTGCTCTTTTCAACAGCAGCAACTTGGAAGAGTCGGCTTGACGTTTCTTCAATTCCTTCAAGTTCTCCAATATTCAAAGGGCGTAGGATGGCCCAAGCTGGCCGAACCAACGGAGAACACATCAAAAGAATGCCCAACACGCAGGCGGCCGTATAAAGCAAACCATAAAGCCGCGTCGGCCAGTCCGAAGTCTTAGGAATCTAGCGCTTCTTTGTCTGCATCTGCCAATAGATGACTTGACTGAGATTCTCTAGCTCGCGTGTTACGCCCCCTTCTGTTTTGGCTAGGAATAAGAGGGCCGGGGCTTCTCGGAGGTAGTGTGGCCGAGTGGTCGAAGGCGCTGGATTTAGGCTCCAGTCTCTGTGGAGGCGTGGGTTCGAATCCCACCACTGCCAGCGAAGCTTTTGTGAAGATGTTGGCTCGGTCCATCCTTGGAAAAGCGCCATGTTGAAAATGTCTGTGGCAAGAGCTTGCGTGTACGATGTTGGTGTAGTATCAATGAACGGCAGATGTCCTTGTGGTGGGCTTTTGTTAGACTGATTTCCACATCCTCTGTGTTCACTGGGCGTCTGTTTTATTAATTTTTGTAAAAGATCAGTTGCTTAGTAAATGATCTCAAAAGTTATATTGTTCTCACCAATGCAGTGCGGCACGAGGTTGACCCCAAATATGTCCGCCGATAGAAGAAGAAAAGCAGACACTTTAGCGTCCAAGTGGATAAACTATGCCGTTGCCATTGCAGTGCGAAAGCCGCACAAAGCCGGTAGCGTGGCCGAGCGGTCTAAGGCGCTGGATTAAGGCTCCAGTCTCTTCGGAGGCGTGGGTTCAAATCCCACCGCTGCCAAAGAAGGTTTTGAAGAAACCACCATCCAAGCTGTTGAGCAGCTTATACTCAAATTGGCGCCCTCTGTTGCTCTTTTCAACAGCAGCAACTTGGAAGAGTCGGCTTGACGTTTCTTCAATTCCTTCAAGTTCTCCAATATTCAAAGGGCGTAGGATGGCCCAAGCTGGCCGAACCAACGGAGAACACATCAAAAGAATGCCCAACACGCAGGCGGCCGTATAAAGCAAACCATAAAGCCGCGTCGGCCAGTCCGAAGTCTTAGGAATCTAGCGCTTCTTAGTCTGCATCTGCCAATAGATGACTTGACTGAGATTCTCTAGCTCGCGTGTTACGCCCCCTTCTGTTTTGGCTAGGAATAAGAGGGCCGGGGCTTCTCGGCGGTAGTGTGGCCGAGTGGTCGAAGGCGCTGGATTTAGGCTCCAGTCTCTGTGGAGGCGTGGGTTCGAATCCCACCACTGCCAGCGAAGGTTTTGTGAAGATGTTGGCTCGGTCCATCCTTGGAAAAGCGCCATGTTGAAAATGTCTGTGGCAAGACCTTGCGTGTACGATGTTGGTGTAGTATCAATGAACGGCAGATGTCCTTGTGGTGGGCTTTTGTTAGACTGATTTCCACATCCTCTGTGTTCACTGGGCGTCTGTTTTATTAATTTTTGTAAAAGATCAGTTGCTTAGTAAATGATCTCAAAAGTTATATTGTTCTCACCAATGCAGTGCGGCACGAGGTTGACCCCAAATATGTCCGCCGATAGAAGAAGAAAAGCAGACACTTTAGCGTCCAAGTGGATAAACTATGCCATTGCCATTGCAGTGCGAAAGCCGTACGAAGCCGGTAGCGTGGCCGAGCGGTCTAAGGCGCTGGATTAAGGCTCCAGTCTCTTCGGAGGCGTGGGTTCAAATCCCACCGCTGCCAAAGAAGGTTTTGAAGAAACCACCATCCAAGCTGTTGAGCAGCTTATACTCAAATTGGCGCCCTCTGTTGCTCTTTTCAACAGCAGCAACTTGGAAGAGTCGGCTTGACGTTTCTTCAATTCCTTCAAGTTCTCCAGTATTCAAAGGGCGTAGGATGGCCCAAGCTGGCCGAACCAACGGAGAACACATCAAAAGAATGCCCAACACGCAGGCGGCCGTATAAAGCAAACCATAAAGCCGCGTCGGCCAGTCCGAAGTCTTAGGAATCTAGCGCTTCTTTGTCTGCATCTGCCAATAGATGACTTGACTGAGATTCTCTAGCTCGCGTGTTACGCCCCCTTCTGTTTTGGCTAGGAATAAGAGGGCCGGGGCTTCTCGGAGAAAGTGTGGCCGAGTGGTCGAAGGCGCTGGATTTAGGCTCCAGTCTCTGTGGAGGCGTGGGTTCGAATCCCACCACTGCCAGCGAAGCTTTTGTGAAGATGTTGGCTCGGTCCATCCTTGGAAAAGCGCCATGTTGAAAATGTCTGTGGCAAGAGCTTGCGTGTACGATGTTGGTGTAGTATCAATGAACGGCAGATGTCCTTGTGGTGGGCTTTTGTTAGACTGATTTCCACATCCTCTGTGTTCACTGGGCGTCTGTTTTATTAATTTTTGTAAAAGATCAGTTGCTTAGTAAATGATCTCAAAAGTTATATTGTTCTCACCAATGCAGTGCGGCACGAGGTTGACCCCAAATATGTCCGCCGATAGAAGAAGAAAAGCAGACACTTTAGCGTCCAAGTGGATAAACTATGCCGTTGCCATTGCAGTGCGAAAGCCGCACGAAGCCGGTAGCGTGGCCGAGCGGTCTAAGGCGCTGGATTAAGGCTCCAGTCTCTTCGGAGGCGTGGGTTCAAATCCCACCGCTGCCAAAGAAGGTTTTGAAGAAACCACCATCCAAGCTGTTGAGCAGCTTATACTCAACTTGGCGCCCTCTGTTGCTCTTTTCAACAGCAGCAACTTGGAAGAGTCGGCTTGACGTTTCTTCAATTCTATCAAGTTCTCCAATATTCAAAGGGCGTAGGATGGCCCAAGCTGGCCGAACCAACGGAGAACACATCAAAAGAATGCCCAACACGCAGGCGGCCGTATAAAGCAAACCATAAAGCCGCGTCGGCCAGTCCGAAGTCTTAGGAATCTAGCGCTTCTTTGTCTGCATCTGCCAATAGATGACTTGACTGAGATTCTCTAGCTCGCGTGTTACGCCCCCTTCTGTTTTGGCTAGGAATAAGAGGGGCGGGGCTTCTCGGAGGTAGTGTGGCCGAGTGGTCGAAGGCGCTGGATTTAGGCTCCAGTCTCTGTGGAGGCGTGGGTTCGAATCCCACCACTGCCAGCGAAGCTTTTGTGAAGATGTTGGCTCGGTCCATCCTTGGAAAAGCGCCATGTTGAAAATGTCTGTGGCAAGAGCTTGCGTGTACGATGTTGGTGTAGTATCAATGAACGGCAGATGTCCTTGTGGTGGGCTTTTGTTAGACTGATTTCCACATCCTCTGTGTTCACTGGGCGTCTGTTTTATTAATTTTTGTAAAAGATCAGTTGCTTAGTAAATGATCTCAAAAGTTATATTGTTCTCACCAATGCAGTGCGGCACGAGGTTGACCCCAAATATGTCCGCCGATAGAAGAAGAAAAGCAGACACTTTAGCGTCCAAGTGGATAAACTATGCCGTTGCCATTGCAGTGCGAAAGCCACACGAAGCCGGTAGCGTGGCCGAGCGGTCTAAGGCGCTGGATTAAGGCTCCAGTCTCTTCGGAGGCGTGGGTTCAAATCCCACCGCTGCCAAAGAAGGTTTTGAAGAAACCACCATCCAAGCTGTTGAGCAGCTTATACTCAACTTGGCACCCTCTGTTGCTCTTTTCAACAGCAGCAACTTGGAAGAGTCGGCTTGACGTTTCTTCAATTCCTTCAAGTTCTCCAATATTCAAAGGGCGTAGGATGGCCCAAGCTGGCCGAACCAACGGAGAACACATCAAAAGAATGCCCAACACGCAGGCGGCCGTATAAAGCAAACCATAAAGCCGCGTCGGCCAGTCCGAAGTCTTAGGAATCTAGCGCTTCTTTGTCTGCATCTGCCAATAGATGACTTGACTGAGATTCTCTAGCTCGCGTGTTACGCCCCCTTCTGTTTTGGCTAGGAATAAGAGGGCCGGGGCTTCTCGGAGGTAGTGTGGCCGAGTGGTCGAAGGCGCTGGATTTAGGCTCCAGTCTCTGTGGAGGCGTGGGTTCGAATCCCACCACTGCCAGCGAAGCTTTTGTGAAGATGTTGGCTCGGTCCATCCTTGGAAAAGCGCCATGTTGAAAATGTCTGTGGCAAGAGCTTGCGTGTACGATGTTGGTGTAGTATCAATGAACGGCAGATGTCCTTGTGGTGGGCTTTTGTTAGACTGATTTCCACATCCTCTGTGTTCACTGGGCGTCTGTTTTATTAATTTTTGTAAAAGATCAGTTGCTTAGTAAATGATCTCAAAAGTTATATTGTTCTCAC
Source organism: Hoplias malabaricus (assembly GCF_029633855.1). Taxonomy (NCBI): domain Eukaryota; kingdom Metazoa; phylum Chordata; class Actinopteri; order Characiformes; family Erythrinidae; genus Hoplias; species Hoplias malabaricus. The sequence continues at coordinate 9,812 of NW_027101047.1, forward strand.
CAATGCAGTGCGGCACGAGGTTGACCCCAAATATGTCCGCCGATAGAAGAAGAAAAGCAGACACTTTAGCGTCCAAGTGGATAAACTATGCCGTTGCCATTGCAGTGCGAAAGCCGCACGAAGCCGGTAGCGTGGCCGAGCGGTCTAAGGCGCTGGATTAAGGCTCCAGTCTCTTCGGAGGCGTGGGTTCAAATCCCACCGCTGCCAAAGAAGGTTTTGAAGAAACCACCATCCAAGCTGTTGAGCAGCTTATACTCAAATTGGCGCCCTCTGTTGCTCTTTTCAACAGCAGCAACTTGGAAGAGTCGGCTTGACGTTTCTTCAATTCCTTCAAGTTCTCCAATATTCAAAGGGCGTAGGATGGCCCAAGCTGGCCGAACCAACGGAGAACACATCAAAAGAATGCCCAACACGCAGGCGGCCGTATAAAGCAAACCATAAAGCCGCGTCGGCCAGTCCGAAGTCTTAGGAATCTAGCGCTTCTTAGTCTGCATCTGCCAATAGATGACTTGACTGAGATTCTCTAGCACGCGTGTTACGCCCCCTTCTGTTTTGGCTAGGAATAAGAGGGCCGGGGCTTCTCGGCGGTAGTGTGGCCGAGTGGTCGAAGGCGCTGGATTTAGGCTCCAGTCTCTGTGGAGGCGTGGGTTCGAATCCCACCACTGCCAGCGAAGCTTTTGTGAAGATGTTGGCTCGGTCCATCCTTGGAAAAGCGCCATGTTGAAAATGTCTGTGGCAAGAGCTTGCGTGTACGATGTTGGTGTAGTATCAATGAACGGCAGATGTCCTTGTGGTGGGCTTTTGTTAGACTGATTTCCACATCCTCTGTGTTCACTGGGCGTCTGTTTTATTAATTTTTGTAAAAGATCAGTTGCTTAGTAAATGATCTCAAAAGTTATATTGTTCTCACCAATGCAGTGCGGCACGAGGTTGACCCCAAATATGTCCGCCGATAGAAGAAGAAAAGCAGACACTTTAGCGTCCAAGTGGATAAACTATGCCATTGCCATTGCAGTGCGAAAGCCGCACGAAGCCGGTAGCGTGGCCGAGCGGTCTAAGGCGCTGGATTAAGGCTCCAGTCTCTTCGGAGGCGTGGGTTCAAATCCCACCGCTGCCAAAGAAGGTTTTGAAGAAACCACCATCCAAGCTGTTGAGCAGCTTATACTCAAATTGGCGCCCTCTGTTGCTCTTTTCAACAGCAGCAACTTGGAAGAGTCGGCTTGACGTTTCTTCAATTCCTTCAAGTTCTCCAATATTCAAAGGGCGTAGGATGGCCCAAGCTGGCCGAACCAACGGAGAACACGTCAAAAGAATGCCCAACACGCAGGCGGCCGTATAAAGCAAACCATAAAGCCGCGTCGGCCAGTCCGAAGTCTTAGGAATCTAGCGCTTCTTTGTCTGCATCTGCCAATAGATGACTTGACTGAGATTCTCTAGCTCGCGTGTTACGCCCCCTTCTGTTTTGGCTAGGAATAAGAGGGCCGGGGCTTCTCGGCGGTAGTGTGGCCGAGTGGTCGAAGGCGCTGGATTTAGGCTCCAGTCTCTGTGGAGGCGTGGGTTCGAATCCCACCACTGCCAGCGAAGCTTTTGTGAAGATGTTGGCTCGGTCCATCCTTGGAAAAGCGCCATGTTGAAAATGTCTGTGGCAAGAGCTTGCGTGTACGATGTTGGTGTAGTATCAATGAACGGCAGATGTCCTTGTGGTGGGCTTTTGTTAGACTGATTTCCACATCCTCTGTGTTCACTGGGCGTCTGTTTTATTAATTTTTGTAAAAGATCAGTTGCTTAGTAAATGATCTCAAAAGTTATATTGTTCTCACCAATGCAGTGCGGCACGAGGTTGACCCCAAATATGTCCGCCGATAGAAGAAGAAAAGCAGACACTTTAGCGTCCAAGTGGATAAACTATGCCGTTGCCATTGCAGTGCGAAAACCGCACGAAGCCGGTAGCGTGGCCGAGCGGTCTAAGGCGCTGGATTAAGGCTCCAGTCTCTTCGGAGGCGTGGGTTCAAATCCCACCGCTGCCAAAGAAGGTTTTGAAGAAACCACCATCCAAGCTGTTGAGCAGCTTATACTCAAATTGGCGCCCTCTGTTGCTCTTTTCAACAGCAGCAACTTGGAAGAGTCGGCTTGACGTTTCTTCAATTCCTTCAAGTTCTCCAATATTCAAAGGGCGTAGGATGGCCCAAGCTGGCCGAACCAACGGAGAACACATCAAAAGAATGCCCAACACGCAGGCGGCCGTATAAAGCAAACCATAAAGCCGCGTCGGCCAGTCCGAAGTCTTAGGAATCTAGCGCTTCTTTGTCTGCATCTGCCAATAGATGACTTGACTGAGATTCTCTAGCTCGCGTGTTACGCCCCCTTCTGTTTTGGCTAGGAATAAGAGGGCCGGGGCTTCTCGGAGGTAGTGTGGCCGAGTGGTCGAAGGCGCTGGATTTAGGCTCCAGTCTCTGTGGAGGCGTGGGTTCGAATCCCACCACTGCCAGCGAAGCTTTTGTGAAGATGTTGGCTCGGTCCATCCTTGGAAAAGCGCCATGTTGAAAATGTCTGTGGCAAGAGCTTGCGTGTACGATGTTGGTGTAGTATCAATGAACGGCAGATGTCCTTGTGGTGGGCTTTTGTTAGACTGATTTCCACATCCTCTGTGTTCACTGGGCGTCTGTTTTATTAATTTTTGTAAAAGATCAGTTGCTTAGTAAATGATCTCAAAAGTTATATTGTTCTCACCAATGCAGTGCGGCACGAGGTTGACCCCAAATATGTCCGCCGATAGAAGAAGAAAAGCAGACACTTTAGCGTCCAAGTGGATAAACTATGCCGTTACCATTGCAGTGCGAAAGCCGCACGAAGCCGGTAGCGTGGCCGAGCGGTCTAAGGCGCTGGATTAAGGCTCCAGTCTCTTCGGAGGCGTGGGTTCAAATCCCACCGCTGCCAAAGAAGGTTTTGAAGAAACCACCATCCAAGCTGTTGAGCAGCTTATACTCAACTTGGCGCCCTCTGTTGCTCTTTTCAACAGCAGCAACTTGGAAGAGTCGGCTTGACGTTTCTTCAATTCCTTCAAGTTCTCCAATATTCAAAGGGCGTAGGATGGCCCAAGCTGGCCGAACCAACGGAGAACACATCAAAAGAATGCCCAACACGCAGGCGGCCGTATAAAGCAAACCATAAAGCCGCGTCGGCCAGTCCGAAGTCTTAGGAATCTAGCGCTTCTTAGTCTGCATCTGCCAATAGATGACTTGACTGAGATTCTCTAGCTCGCGTGTTACGCCCCCTTCTGTTTTGGCTAGGAATAAGAGGGCCGGGGCTTCTCGGCGGTAGTGTGGCCGAGTGGTCGAAGGCGCTGGATTTAGGCTCCAGTCTCTGTGGAGGCGTGGGTTCGAATCCCACCACTGCCAGCGAAGCTTTTGTGAAGATGTTGGCTCGGTCCATCCTTGGAAAAGCGCCATGTTGAAAATGTCTGTGGCAAGAGCTTGCGTGTACGATGTTGGTGTAGTATCAATGAACGGCAGATGTCCTTGTGGTGGGCTTTTGTTAGACTGATTTCCACATCCTCTGTGTTCACTGGGCGTCTGTTTTATTAATTTTTGTAAAAGATCAGTTGCTTAGTAAATGATCTCAAAAGTTATATTGTTCTCACCAATGCAGTGCGGCACGAGGTTGACCCCAAATATGTCCGCCGATAGAAGAAGAAAAGCAGACACTTTAGCGTCCAAGTGGATAAACTATGCCGTTGCCATTGCAGTGCGAAAGCCGCACGAAGCCGGTAGCGTGGCCGAGCGGTCTAAGGCGCTGGATTAAGGCTCCAGTCTCTTCGGAGGCGTGGGTTCAAATCCCACCGCTGCCAAAGAAGGTTTTGAAGAAACCACCATCCAAGCTGTTGAGCAGCTTATACTCAAATTGGCGCCCTCTGTTGCTCTTTTCAACAGCAGCAACTTGGAAGAGTCGGCTTGACGTTTCTTCAATTCCTTCAAGTTCTCCAATATTCAAAGGGCGTAGGATGGCCCAAGCTGGCCGAACCAACGGAGAACACGTCAAAAGAATGCCCAACACGCAGGCGGCCGTATAAAGCAAACCATAAAGCCGCGTCGGCCAGTCCGAAGTCTTAGGAATCTAGCGCTTCTTTGTCTGCATCTGCCAATAGATGACTTGACTGAGATTCTCTAGCTCGCGTGTTACGCCCCCTTCTGTTTTGGCTAGGAATAAGAGGGCCGGGGCTTCTCGGAGGTAGTGTGGCCGAGTGGTCGAAGGCGCTGGATTTAGGCTCCAGTCTCTGTGGAGGCGTGGGTTCGAATCCCACCACTGCCAGCGAAGCTTTTGTGAAGATGTTGGCTCGGTCCATCCTTGGAAAAGCGCCATGTTGAAAATGTCTGTGGCAAGAGCTTGCGTGTACGATGTTGGTGTAGTATCAATGAACGGCAGATGTCCTTGTGGTGGGCTTTTGTTAGACTGATTTCCACATCCTCTGTGTTCACTGGGCGTCTGTTTTATTAATTTTTCTAAAAGATCAGTTGCTTAGTAAATGATCTCAAAAGTTATATTGTTCTCACCAATGCAGTGCGGCACGAGGTTGACCCCAAATATGTCCGCCGATAGAAGAAGAAAAGCAGACACTTTAGCGTCCAAGTGGATAAACTATGCCGTTGCCATTGCAGTGCGAAAGCCGCACGAAGCCGGTAGCGTGGCCGAGCGGTCTAAGGCGCTGGATTAAGGCTCCAGTCTCTTCGCAGGCGTGGGTTCAAATCCCACCGCTGCCAAAGAAGGTTTTGAAGAAACCACCATCCAAGCTGTTGAGCAGCTTATACTCAACTTGGCGCCCTCTGTTGCTCTTTTCAACAGCAGCAACTTGGAAGAGTCGGCTTGACGTTTCTTCAATTCCTTCAAGTTCTCCAATATTCAAAGGGCGTAGGATGGCCCAAGCTGGCCGAACCAACGGAGAACACATCAAAAGAATGCCCAACACGCAGGCGGCCGTATAAAGCAAACCATAAAGCCGCGTCGGCCAGTCCGAAGTCTTAGGAATCTAGCGCTTCTTTGTCTGTATCTGCCAATAGATGACTTGACTGAGATTCTCTAGCTCGCGTGTTACGCCCCCTTCTGTTTTGGCTAGGAATAAGAGGGCCGGGGCTTCTCGGCGGTAGTGTGGCCGAGTGGTCGAAGGCGCTGGATTTAGGCTCCAGTCTCTGTGGAGGCGTGGGTTCGAATCCCACCACTGCCAGCGAAGCTTTTGTGAAGATGTTGGCTCGGTCCATCCTTGGAAAAGCGCCATGTTGAAAATGTCTGTGGCAAGAGCTTGCGTGTACGATGTTGGTGTAGTATCAATGAACGGCAGATGTCCTTGTGGTGGGCTTTTGTTAGACTGATTTCCACATCCTCTGTGTTCACTGGGCGTCTGTTTTATTAATTTTTGTAAAAGATCAGTTGCTTAGTAAATGATCTCAAAAGTTATATTGTTCTCACCAATGCAGTGCGGCACGAGGTTGACCCCAAATATGTCCGCCGATAGAAGAAGAAAAGCAGACACTTTAGCGTCCAAGTGGATAAACTATGCCGTTGCCATTGCAGTGCGAAAGCCGCACGAAGCCGGTAGCGTGGCCGAGCGGTCTAAGGCGCTGGATTAAGGCTCCAGTCTCTTCGGAGGCGTGGGTTCAAATCCCACCGCTGCCAAAGAAGGTTTTGAAGAAACCACCATCCAAGCTGTTGAGCAGCTTATACTCAACTTGGCGCCCTCTGTTGCTCTTTTCAACAGCAGCAACTTGGAAGAGTCGGCTTGACGTTTCTTCAATTCCTTCAAGTTCTCCAATATTCAAAGGGCGTAGGATGGCCCAAGCTGGCCGAACCAACGGAGAACACAACAAAAGAATGCCCAACACGCAGGCGGCCGTATAAAGCAAACCATAAAGCCGCGTCGGCCAGTCCGAAGTCTTAGGAATCTAGCGCTTCTTTGTCTGCATCTGCCAATAGATGACTTGACTGAGATTCTCTAGCTCGCGTGTTACGCCCCCTTCTGTTTTGGCTAGGAATAAGAGAGCCGGGGCTTCTCGGAGGTAGTGTGGCCGAGTGGTCGAAGGCACTGGATTTAGGCTCCAGTCTCTGTGGAGGCGTGGGTTCCAATCCCACCACTGTCAGCGAAGCTTTTGTGAAGATGTTGGCTCGGTCCATCCTTGGAAAAGCGCCATGTTGAAAATGTCTGTGGCAAGAGCTTGCGTGTACGATGTTGGTGTAGTATCAATGAACGGCAGATGTCCTTGTGGTGGGCTTTTGTTAGACTGATTTCCACATCCTCTGTGTTCACTGGGCGTCTGTTTTATTAATTTTTGTAAAAGATCAGTTGCTTAGTAAATGATCTCAAAAGTTATATTGTTCTCACCAATGCAGTGCGGCACGAGGTTGACCCCAAATATGTCCGCCGATAGAAGAAGAAAAGCAGACACTTTAGCGTCCAAGTGGATAAACTATGCCGTTGCCATTGCAGTGCGAAAGCCGCACGAAGCCGGTAGCGTGGCCGAGCGGTCTAAGGCGCTGGATTAAGGCTCCAGTCTCTTCGGAGGCGTGGGTTCAAATCCCACCGCTGCCAAAGAAGGTTTTGAAGAAACCACCATCCAAGCTGTTGAGCAGCTTATACTCAAATTGGCGCCCTCTGTTGCTCTTTTCAACAGCAGCAACTTGGAAGAGTCGGCTTGACGTTTCTTCAATTCCTTCAAGTTCTCCAATATTCAAAGGGCGTAGGATGGCCCAAGCTGGCCGAACCAACGGAGAACACATCAAAAGAATGCCCAACACGCAGGCGGCCGTATAAAGCAAACCATAAAGCCGCGTCGGCCAGTCCGAAGTCTTAGGAATCTAGCGCTTCTTTGTCTGCATCTGCCAATAGATGACTTGACTGAGATTCTCTAGCTCGCGTGTTACGCCCCCTTCTGTTTTGGCTAGGAATAAGAGGGCCGGGGCTTCTCGGCGGTAGTGTGGCCGAGTGGTCGAAGGCGCTGGATTTAGGCTCCAGTCTCTGTGGAGGCGTGGGTTCGAATCCCACCACTGCCAGCGAAGCTTTTGTGAAGATGTTGGCTCGGTCCATCCTTGGAAAAGCGCCATGTTGAAAATGTCTGTGGCAAGAGCTTGCGTGTACGATGTTGGTGTAGTATCAATGAACGGCAGATGTCCTTGTGGTGGGCTTTTGTTAGACTGATTTCCACATCCTCTGTGTTCACTGGGCGTCTGTTTTATTAATTTTTGTAAAAGATCAGTTGCTTAGTAAATGATCTCAAAAGTTATATTGTTCTCACCAATGCAGTGCGGCACGAGGTTGACCCCAAATATGTCCGCCGATAGAAGAAGAAAAGCAGACACTTTAGCGTCCAAGTGGATAAACTATGCCATTGCCATTGCAGTGCGAAAGCCGCACGAAGCCGGTAGCGTGGCCGAGCGGTCTAAGGCGCTGGATTAAGGCTCCAGTCTCTTCGGAGGCGTGGGTTCAAATCCCACCGCTGCCAAAGAAGGTTTTGAAGAAACCACCATCCAAGCTGTTGAGCAGCTTATACTCAAATTGGCGCCCTCTGTTGCTCTTTTCAACAGCAGCAACTTGGAAGAGTCGGCTTGACGTTTCTTCAATTCCTTCAAGTTCTCCAATATTCAAAGGGCGTAGGATGGCCCAAGCTGGCCGAACCAACGGAGAACACGTCAAAAGAATGCCCAACACGCAGGCGGCCGTATAAAGCAAACCATAAAGCCGCGTCGGCCAGTCCGAAGTCTTAGGAATCTAGCGCTTCTTTGTCTGCATCTGCCAATAGATGACTTGACTGAGATTCTCTAGCTCGCGTGTTACGCCCCCTTCTGTTTTGGCTAGGAATAAGAGGGCCGGGGCTTCTCGGCGGTAGTGTGGCCGAGTGGTCGAAGGCGCTGGATTTAGGCTCCAGTCTCTGTGGAGGCGTGGGTTCGAATCCCACCACTGCCAGCGAAGCTTTTGTGAAGATGTTGGCTCGGTCCATCCTTGGAAAAGCGCCATGTTGAAAATGTCTGTGGCAAGAGCTTGCGTGTACGATGTTGGTGTAGTATCAATGAACGGCAGATGTCCTTGTGGTGGGCTTTTGTTAGACTGATTTCCACATCCTCTGTGTTCACTGGGCGTCTGTTTTATTAATTTTTGTAAAAGATCAGTTGCTTAGTAAATGATCTCAAAAGTTATATTGTTCTCACCAATGCAGTGCGGCACGAGGTTGACCCCAAATATGTCCGCCGATAGAAGAAGAAAAGCAGACACTTTAGCGTCCAAGTGGATAAACTATGCCGTTGCCATTGCAGTGCGAAAACCGCACGAAGCCGGTAGCGTGGCCGAGCGGTCTAAGGCGCTGGATTAAGGCTCCAGTCTCTTCGGAGGCGTGGGTTCAAATCCCACCGCTGCCAAAGAAGGTTTTGAAGAAACCACCATCCAAGCTGTTGAGCAGCTTATACTCAAATTGGCGCCCTCTGTTGCTCTTTTCAACAGCAGCAACTTGGAAGAGTCGGCTTGACGTTTCTTCAATTCCTTCAAGTTCTCCAATATTCAAAGGGCGTAGGATGGCCCAAGCTGGCCGAACCAACGGAGAACACATCAAAAGAATGCCCAACACGCAGGCGGCCGTATAAAGCAAACCATAAAGCCGCGTCGGCCAGTCCGAAGTCTTAGGAATCTAGCGCTTCTTTGTCTGCATCTGCCAATAGATGACTTGACTGAGATTCTCTAGCTCGCGTGTTACGCCCCCTTCTGTTTTGGCTAGGAATAAGAGGGCCGGGGCTTCTCGGAGGTAGTGTGGCCGAGTGGTCGAAGGCGCTGGATTTAGGCTCCAGTCTCTGTGGAGGCGTGGGTTCGAATCCCACCACTGCCAGCGAAGCTTTTGTGAAGATGTTGGCTCGGTCCATCCTTGGAAAAGCGCCATGTTGAAAATGTCTGTGGCAAGAGCTTGCGTGTACGATGTTGGTGTAGTATCAATGAACGGCAGATGTCCTTGTGGTGGGCTTTTGTTAGACTGATTTCCACATCCTCTGTGTTCACTGGGCGTCTGTTTTATTAATTTTTGTAAAAGATCAGTTGCTTAGTAAATGATCTCAAAAGTTATATTGTTCTCACCAATGCAGTGCGGCACGAGGTTGACCCCAAATATGTCCGCCGATAGAAGAAGAAAAGCAGACACTTTAGCGTCCAAGTGGATAAACTATGCCGTTACCATTGCAGTGCGAAAGCCGCACGAAGCCGGTAGCGTGGCCGAGCGGTCTAAGGCGCTGGATTAAGGCTCCAGTCTCTTCGGAGGCGTGGGTTCAAATCCCACCGCTGCCAAAGAAGGTTTTGAAGAAACCACCATCCAAGCTGTTGAGCAGCTTATACTCAACTTGGCGCCCTCTGTTGCTCTTTTCAACAGCAGCAACTTGGAAGAGTCGGCTTGACGTTTCTTCAATTCCTTCAAGTTCTCCAATATTCAAAGGGCGTAGGATGGCCCAAGCTGGCCGAACCAACGGAGAACACATCAAAAGAATGCCCAACACGCAGGCGGCCGTATAAAGCAAACCATAAAGCCGCGTCGGCCAGTCCGAAGTCTTAGGAATCTAGCGCTTCTTAGTCTGCATCTGCCAATAGATGACTTGACTGAGATTCTCTAGCTCGCGTGTTACGCCCCCTTCTGTTTTGGCTAGGAATAAGAGGGCCGGGGCTTCTCGGCGGTAGTGTGGCCGAGTGGTCGAAGGCGCTGGATTTAGGCTCCAGTCTCTGTGGAGGCGTGGGTTCGAATCCCACCACTGCCAGCGAAGCTTTTGTGAAGATGTTGGCTCGGTCCATCCTTGGAAAAGCGCCATGTTGAAAATGTCTGTGGCAAGAGCTTGCGTGTACGATGTTGGTGTAGTATCAATGAACGGCAGATGTCCTTGTGGTGGGCTTTTGTTAGACTGATTTCCACATCCTCTGTGTTCACTGGGCGTCTGTTTTATTAATTTTTGTAAAAGATCAGTTGCTTAGTAAATGATCTCAAAAGTTATATTGTTCTCACCAATGCAGTGCGGCACGAGGTTGACCCCAAATATGTCCGCCGATAGAAGAAGAAAAGCAGACACTTTAGCGTCCAAGTGGATAAACTATGCCGTTGCCATTGCAGTGCGAAAGCCGCACGAAGCCGGTAGCGTGGCCGAGCGGTCTAAGGCGCTGGATTAAGGCTCCAGTCTCTTCGGAGGCGTGGGTTCAAATCCCACCGCTGCCAAAGAAGGTTTTGAAGAAACCACCATCCAAGCTGTTGAGCAGCTTATACTCAAATTGGCGCCCTCTGTTGCTCTTTTCAACAGCAGCAACTTGGAAGAGTCGGCTTGACGTTTCTTCAATTCCTTCAAGTTCTCCAATATTCAAAGGGCGTAGGATGGCCCAAGCTGGCCGAACCAACGGAGAACACGTCAAAAGAATGCCCAACACGCAGGCGGCCGTATAAAGCAAACCATAAAGCCGCGTCGGCCAGTCCGAAGTCTTAGGAATCTAGCGCTTCTTTGTCTGCATCTGCCAATAGATGACTTGACTGAGATTCTCTAGCTCGCGTGTTACGCCCCCTTCTGTTTTGGCTAGGAATAAGAGGGCCGGGGCTTCTCGGAGGTAGTGTGGCCGAGTGGTCGAAGGCGCTGGATTTAGGCTCCAGTCTCTGTGGAGGCGTGGGTTCGAATCCCACCACTGCCAGCGAAGCTTTTGTGAAGATGTTGGCTCGGTCCATCCTTGGAAAAGCGCCATGTTGAAAATGTCTGTGGCAAGAGCTTGCGTGTACGATGTTGGTGTAGTATCAATGAACGGCAGATGTCCTTGTGGTGGGCTTTTGTTAGACTGATTTCCACATCCTCTGTGTTCACTGGGCGTCTGTTTTATTAATTTTTGTAAAAGATCAGTTGCTTAGTAAATGATCTCAAAAGTTATATTGTTCTCACCAATGCAGTGCGGCACGAGGTTGACCCCAAATATGTCCGCCGATAGAAGAAGAAAAGCAGACACTTTAGCGTCCAAGTGGATAAACTATGCCGTTGCCATTGCAGTGCGAAAGCCGCACGAAGCCGGTAGCGTGGCCGAGCGGTCTAAGGCGCTGGATTAAGGCTCCAGTCTCTTCGCAGGCGTGGGTTCAAATCCCACCGCTGCCAAAGAAGGTTTTGAAGAAACCACCATCCAAGCTGTTGAGCAGCTTATACTCAACTTGGCGCCCTCTGTTGCTCTTTTCAACAGCAGCAACTTGGAAGAGTCGGCTTGACGTTTCTTCAATTCCTTCAAGTTCTCCAATATTCAAAGGGCGTAGGATGGCCCAAGCTGGCCGAACCAACGGAGAACACATCAAAAGAATGCCCAACACGCAGGCGGCCGTATAAAGCAAACCATAAAGCCGCGTCGGCCAGTCCGAAGTCTTAGGAATCTAGCGCTTCTTTGTCTGTATCTGCCAATAGATGACTTGACTGAGATTCTCTAGCTCGCGTGTTACGCCCCCTTCTGTTTTGGCTAGGAATAAGAGGGCCGGGGCTTCTCGGCGGTAGTGTGGCCGAGTGGTCGAAGGCGCTGGATTTAGGCTCCAGTCTCTGTGGAGGCGTGGGTTCGAATCCCACCACTGCCAGCGAAGCTTTTGTGAAGATGTTGGCTCGGTCCATCCTTGGAAAAGCGCCATGTTGAAAATGTCTGTGGCAAGAGCTTGCGTGTACGATGTTGGTGTAGTATCAATGAACGGCAGATGTCCTTGTGGTGGGCTTTTGTTAGACTGATTTCCACATCCTCTGTGTTCACTGGGCGTCTGTTTTATTAATTTTTGTAAAAGATCAGTTGCTTAGTAAATGATCTCAAAAGTTATATTGTTCTCACCAATGCAGTGCGGCACGAGGTTGACCCCAAATATGTCCGCCGATAGAAGAAGAAAAGCAGACACTTTAGCGTCCAAGTGGATAAACTATGCCGTTGCCATTGCAGTGCGAAAGCCGCACGAAGCCGGTAGCGTGGCCGAGCGGTCTAAGGCGCTGGATTAAGGCTCCAGTCTCTTCGGAGGCGTGGGTTCAAATCCCACCGCTGCCAAAGAAGGTTTTGAAGAAACCACCATCCAAGCTGTTGAGCAGCTTATACTCAACTTGGCGCCCTCTGTTGCTCTTTTCAACAGCAGCAACTTGGAAGAGTCGGCTTGACGTTTCTTCAATTCCTTCAAGTTCTCCAATATTCAAAGGGCGTAGGATGGCCCAAGCTGGCCGAACCAACGGAGAACACAACAAAAGAATGCCCAACACGCAGGCGGCCGTATAAAGCAAACCATAAAGCCGCGTCGGCCAGTCCGAAGTCTTAGGAATCTAGCGCTTCTTTGTCTGCATCTGCCAATAGATGACTTGACTGAGATTCTCTAGCTCGCGTGTTACGCCCCCTTCTGTTTTGGCTAGGAATAAGAGAGCCGGGGCTTCTCGGAGGTAGTGTGGCCGAGTGGTCGAAGGCACTGGATTTAGGCTCCAGTCTCTGTGGAGGCGTGGGTTCCAATCCCACCACTGTCAGCGAAGCTTTTGTGAAGATGTTGGCTCGGTCCATCCTTGGAAAAGCGCCATGTTGAAAATGTCTGTGGCAAGAGCTTGCGTGTACGATGTTGGTGTAGTATCAATGAACGGCAGATGTCCTTGTGGTGGGCTTTTGTTAGACTGATTTCCACATCCTCTGTGTTCACTGGGCGTCTGTTTTATTAATTTTTGTAAAAGATCAGTTGCTTAGTAAATGATCTCAAAAGTTATATTGTTCTCACCAATGCAGTGCGGCACGAGGTTGACCCCAAATATGTCCGCCGATAGAAGAAGAAAAGCAGACACTTTAGCGTCCAAGTGGATAAACTATGCCGTTGCCATTGCAGTGCGAAAGCCGCACGAAGCCGGTAGCGTGGCCGAGCGGTCTAAGGCGCTGGATTAAGGCTCCAGTCTCTTCGGAGGCGTGGGTTCAAATCCCACCGCTGCCAAAGAAGGTTTTGAAGAAACCACCATCCAAGCTGTTGAGCAGCTTATACTCAAATTGGCGCCCTCTGTTGCTCTTTTCAACAGCAGCAACTTGGAAGAGTCGGCTTGACGTTTCTTCAATTCCTTCAAGTTCTCCAATATTCAAAGGGCGTAGGATGGCCCAAGCTGGCCGAACCAACGGAGAACACATCAAAAGAATGCCCAACACGCAGGCGGCCGTATAAAGCAAACCATAAAGCCGCGTCGGCCAGTCCGAAGTCTTAGGAATCTAGCGCTTCTTTGTCTGCATCTGCCAATAGATGACTTGACTGAGATTCTCTAGCTCGCGTGTTACGCCCCCTTCTGTTTTGGCTAGGAATAAGAGGGCCGGGGCTTCTCGGAGGTAGTGTGGCCGAGTGGTCGAAGGCGCTGGATTTAGGCTCCAGTCTCTGTGGAGGCGTGGGTTCGAATCCCACCACTGCCAGCGAAGCTTTTGTGAAGATGTTGGCTCGGTCCATCCTTGGAAAAGCGCCATGTTGAAAATGTCTGTGGCAAGAGCTTGCGTGTACGATGTTGGTGTAGTATCAATGAACGGCAGATGTCCTTGTGGTGGGCTTTTGTTAGACTGATTTCCACATCCTCTGTGTTCACTGGGCGTCTGTTTTATTAATTTTTGTAAAAGATCAGTTGCTTAGTAAATGATCTCAAAAGTTATATTGTTCTCACCAATGCAGTGCGGCACGAGGTTGACCCCAAATATGTCCGCCGATAGAAGAAGAAAAGCAGACACTTTAGCGTCCAAGTGGATAAACTATGCCGTTGCCATTGCAGTGCGAAAGCCGCACGAAGCCGGTAGCGTGGCCGAGCGGTCTAAGGCGCTGGATTAAGGCTCCAGTCTCTTCGCAGGCGTGGGTTCAAATCCCACCGCTGCCAAAGAAGGTTTTGAAGAAACCACCATCCAAGCTGTTGAGCAGCTTATACTCAACTTGGCGCCCTCTGTTGCTCTTTTCAACAGCAGCAACTTGGAAGAGTCGGCTTGACGTTTCTTCAATTCCTTCAAGTTCTCCAATATTCAAAGGGCGTAGGATGGCCCAAGCTGGCCGAACCAACGGAGAACACAACAAAAGAATGCCCAACACGCAGGCGGCCGTATAAAGCAAACCATAAAGCCGCGTCGGCCAGTCCGAAGTCTTAGGAATCTAGCGCTTCTTTGTCTGCATCTGCCAATAGATGACTTGACTGAGATTCTCTAGCTCGCGTGTTACGCCCCCTTCTGTTTTGGCTAGGAATAAGAGAGCCGGGGCTTCTCGGAGGTAGTGTGGCCGAGTGGTCGAAGGCACTGGATTTAGGCTCCAGTCTCTGTGGAGGCGTGGGTTCGAATCCCACCACTGCCAGCGAAGCTTTTGTGAAGATGTTGGCTCGGTCCATCCTTGGAAAAGCGCCATGTTGAAAATGTCTGTGGCAAGAGCTTGCGTGTACGATGTTGGTGTAGTATCAATGAACGGCAGATGTCCTTGTGGTGGGCTTTTGTTAGACTGATTTTCACATCCTCTGTGTTCACTGGGCGTCTGTTTTATTAATTTTTGTAAAAGATCAGTTGCTTAGTAAATGATCTCAAAATTTATATTGTTCTCACCAATGCAGTGCGGCACGAGGTTGACCCCAAATATGTCCGCCGATAGAAGAAGAAAAGCAGACACTTTAGCGTCCAAGTGGATAAACTATGCCGTTGCCATTGCAGTGCGAAAGCCGCACGAAGCCGGTAGCGTGGCCGAGCGGTCTAAGGCGCTGGATTAAGGCTCCAGTCTCTTCGGAGGCGTGGGTTCAAATCCCACCGCTGCCAAAGAAGGTTTTGAAGAAACCACCATCCAAGCTGTTGAGCAGCTTATACTCAAATTGGCGCCCTCTGTTGCTCTTTTCAACAGCAGCAACTTGGAAGAGTCGGCTTGACGTTTCTTCAATTCCTTCAAGTTCTCCAATATTCAAAGGGCGTAGGATGGCCCAAGCTGGCCGAACCAACGGAGAACACGTCAAAAGAATGCCCAACACGCAGGCGGCCGTATAAAGCAAACCATAAAGCCGCGTCGGCCAGTCCGAAGTCTTAGGAATCTAGCGCTTCTTTGTCTGCATCTGCCAATAGATGACTTGACTGAGATTCTCTAGCTCGCGTGTTACGCCCCCTTCTGTTTTGGCTAGGAATAAGAGGGCCGGGGCTTCTCGGAGGTAGTGTGGCCGAGTGGTCGAAGGCGCTGGATTTAGGCTCCAGTCTCTGTGGAGGCGTGGGTTCGAATCCCACCACTGCCAGCGAAGCTTTTGTGAAGATGTTGGCTCGGTCCATCCTTGGAAAAGCGCCATGTTGAAAATGTCTGTGGCAAGAGCTTGCGTGTACGATGTTGGTGTAGTATCAATGAACGGCAGATGTCCTTGTGGTGGGCTTTTGTTAGACTGATTTCCACATCCTCTGTGTTCACTGGGCGTCTGTTTTATTAATTTTTGTAAAAGATCAGTTGCTTAGTAAATGATCTCAAAAGTTATATTGTTCTCACCAATGCAGTGCGGCACGAGGTTGACCCCAAATATGTCCGCCGATAGAAGAAGAAAAGCAGACACTTTAGCGTCCAAGTGGATAAACTATGCCGTTGCCATTGCAGTGCGAAAGCCGCACAAAGCCGGTAGCGTGGCCGAGCGGTCTAAGGCGCTGGATTAAGGCTCCAGTCTCTTCGGAGGCGTGGGTTCAAATCCCACCGCTGCCAAAGAAGGTTTTGAAGAAACCACCATCCAAGCTGTTGAGCAGCTTATACTCAAATTGGCGCCCTCTGTTGCTCTTTTCAACAGCAGCAACTTGGAAGAGTCGGCTTGACGTTTCTTCAATTCCTTCAAGTTCTCCAATATTCAAAGGGCGTAGGATGGCCCAAGCTGGCCGAACCAACGGAGAACACATCAAAAGAATGCCCAACACGCAGGCGGCCGTATAAAGCAAACCATAAAGCCGCGTCGGCCAGTCCGAAGTCTTAGGAATCTAGCGCTTCTTTGTCTGCATCTGCCAATAGATGACTTGACTGAGATTCTCTAGCTCGCGTGTTACGCCCCCTTCTGTTTTGGCTAGGAATAAGAGGGCCGGGGCTTCTCGGCGGTAGTGTGGCCGAGTGGTCGAAGGCGCTGGATTTAGGCTCCAGTCTCTGTGGAGGCGTGGGTTCGAATCCCACCACTGCCAGCGAAGCTTTTGTGAAGATGTTGGCTCGGTCCATCCTTGGAAAAGCGCCATGTTGAAAATGTCTGTGGCAAGAGCTTGCGTGTACGATGTTGGTGTAGTATCAATGAACGGCAGATGTCCTTGTGGTGGGCTTTTGTTAGACTGATTTCCACATCCTCTGTGTTCACTGGGCGTCTGTTTTATTAATTTTTGTAAAAGATCAGTTGCTTAGTAAATGATCTCAAAAGTTATATTGTTCTCACCAATGCAGTGCGGCACGAGGTTGACCCCAAATATGTCCGCCGATAGAAGAAGAAAAGCAGACACTTTAGCGTCCAAGTGGATAAACTATGCCGTTGCCATTGCAGTGCGAAAGCCGCACGAAGCCGGTAGCGTGGCCGAGCGGTCTAAGGCGCTGGATTAAGGCTCCAGTCTCTTCGGAGGCGTGGGTTCAAATCCCACCACTGCCAAAGAAGGTTTTGAAGAAACCACCATCCAAGCTGTTGAGCAGCTTATACTCAACTTGGCGCCCTCTGTTGCTCTTTTCAACAGCAGCAACTTGGAAGAGTCGGCTTGACGTTTCTTCAATTCCTTCAAGTTCTCCAATATTCAAAGGGCGTAGGATGGCCCAAGCTGGCCGAACCAACGGAGAACACATCAAAAGAATGCCCAACACGCAGGCGGCCGTATAAAGCAAACCATAAAGCCGCGTCGGCCAGTCCGAAGTCTTAGGAATCTAGCGCTTCTTTGTCTGTATCTGCCAATAGATGACTTGACTGAGATTCTCTAGCTCGCGTGTTACGCCCCCTTCTGTTTTGGCTAGGAATAAGAGGGCCGGGGCTTCTCGGCGGTAGTGTGGCCGAGTGGTCGAAGGCGCTGGATTTAGGCTCCAGTCTCTGTGGAGGCGTGGGTTCGAATCCCACCACTGCCAGCGAAGCTTTTGTGAAGATGTTGGCTCGGTCCATCCTTGGAAAAGCGCCATGTTGAAAATGTCTGTGGCAAGAGCTTGCGTGTACGATGTTGGTGTAGTATCAATGAACGGCAGATGTCCTTGTGGTGGGCTTTTGTTAGACTGATTTCCACATCCTCTGTGTTCACTGGGCGTCTGTTTTATTAATTTTTGTAAAAGATCAGTTGCTTAGTAAATGATCTCAAAAGTTATATTGTTCTCACCAATGCAGTGCGGCACGAGGTTGACCCCAAATATGTCCGCCGATAGAAGAAGAAAAGCAGACACTTTAGCGTCTAAGTGGATAAACTATGCCGTTGCCATTGCAGTGCGAAAGCCGCACGAAGCCGGTAGCGTGGCCGAGCGGTCTAAGGCGCTGGATTAAGGCTCCAGTCTCTTCGGAGGCGTGGGTTCAAATCCCACCGCTGCCAAAGAAAGTTTTGAAGAAACCACCATCCAAGCTGTTGAGCAGCTTATACTCAACTTGGCGCCCTCTGTTGCTCTTTTCAACAGCAGCAACTTGGAAGAGTCGGCTTGACGTTTCTTCAATTCCTTCAAGTTCTCCAATATTCAAAGGGCGTAGGATGGCCCAAGCTGGCCGAACCAACGGAGAACACATCAAAAGAATGCCCAACACGCAGGCGGCCGTATAAAGCAAACCATAAAGCCGCGTCGGCCAGTCCGAAGTCTTAGGAATCTAGCGCTTCTTTGTCTGCATCTGCCAATAGATGACTTGACTGAGATTCTCTAGCTCGCGTGTTACGCCCCCTTCTGTTTTGGCTAGGAATAAGAGAGCCGGGGCTTCTCGGCGGTAGTGTGGCCGAGTGGTCGAAGGCGCTGGATTTAGGCTCCAGTCTCTGTGGAGGCGTGGGTTCGAATCCCACCACTGCCAGCGAAGCTTTTGTGAAGATGTTGGCTCGGTCCATCCTTGGAAAAGTGCCATGTTGAAAATGTCTGTGGCAAGACCTTGCGTGTACGATGTTGATGTAGTATCAATAAACGGCAGATGTCCTTGTGGTGGGCTTTTGTTAGACTGATTTCCACATCCTCTGTGTTCACTGGGCGTCTGTTTTATTAATTTTTGTAAAAGATCAGTTGCTTAGTAAATGATCTCAAAAGTTATATTGTTCTCACCAATGCAGTGCGGCACGAGGTTGACCCCAAATATGTCCGCCGATAGAAGAAGAAAAGCAGACACTTTAGCGTCCAAGTGGATAAACTATGCCGTTGCCATTGCAGTGCGAAAGCCGCACGAAGCCGGTAGCGTGGCCTAGCGGTCTAAGGCCCTGGATTAAGGCTCCAGTCTCTTCGGAGGCGTGGGTTCAAATCCCACCTCTGCCAAAGAAGGTTTTGAAGAAACCACCATCCAAGCTGTTGAGCAGCTTATACTCAAATTGGCGCCCTCTGTTGCTCTTTTCAACAGCAGCAACTTGGAAGAGTCGGCTTGACGTTTCTTCAATTCCTTCAAGTTCTCCAATATTCAAAGGGCGTAGGATGGCCCAAGCTGGCCGAACCAACGGAGAACACATCAAAAGAATGCCCAACACGCAGGCGGCCGTATAAAGCAAACCATAAAGCCGCGTCGGCCAGTCCGAAGTCTTAGGAATCTAGCGCTTCTTAGTCTGCATCTGCCAATAGATGACTTGACTGAGATTCTCTAGCTCGCGTGTTACGCCCCCTTCTGTTTTGGCTAGGAATAAGAGGGCCGGGGCTTCTCGGCGGTAGTGTGGCCGAGTGGTCGAAGGCGCTGGATTTAGGCTCCAGTCTCTGTGGAGGCGTGGGTTCGAATCCCACCACTGCCAGCGAAGCTTTTGTGAAGATGTTGGCTCGGTCCATCCTTGGAAAAGCGCCATGTTGAAAATGTCTGTGGCAAGAGCTTGCGTGTACGATGTTGGTGTAGTATCAATGAACGGCAGATGTCCTTGTGGTGGGCTTTTGTTAGACTGATTTCCACATCCTCTGTGTTCACTGGGCGTCTGTTTTATTAATTTTTGTAAAAGATCAGTTGCTTAGTAAATGATCTCAAAAGTTATATTGTTCTCACCAATGCAGTGCGGCACGAGGTTGACCCCAAATATGTCCGCCGATAGAAGAAGAAAAGCAGACACTTTAGCGTCCAAGTGGATAAACTATGCCATTGCCATTGCAGTGCGAAAGCCGCACGAAGCCGGTAGCGTGGCCGAGCGGTCTAAGGCGCTGGATTAAGGCTCCAGTCTCTTCGGAGGCGTGGGTTCAAATCCCACCGCTGCCAAAGAAGGTTTTGAAGAAACCACCATCCAAGCTGTTGAGCAGCTTATACTCAAATTGGCGCCCTCTGTTGCTCTTTTCAACAGCAGCAACTTGGAAGAGTCGGCTTGACGTTTCTTCAATTCCTTCAAGTTCTCCAATATTCAAAGGGCGTAGGATGGCCCAAGCTGGCCGAACCAACGGAGAACACATCAAAAGAATGCCCAACACGCAGGCGGCCGTATAAAGCAAACCATAAAGCCGCGTCGGCCAGTCCGAAGTCTTAGGAATCTAGCGCTTCTTTGTCTGCATCTGCCAATAGATGACTTGACTGAGATTCTCTAGCTCGCGTGTTACGCCCCCTTCTGTTTTGGCTAGGAATAAGAGAGCCGGGGCTTCTCGGCGGTAGTGTGGCCGAGTGGTCGAAGGCGCTGGATTTAGGCTCCAGTCTCTGTGGAGGCGTGGGTTCGAATCCCACCACTGCCAGCGAAGCTTTTGTGAAGATGTTGGCTCGGTCCATCCTTGGAAAAGCGCCATGTTGAAAATGTCTGTGGCAAGACCTTGCGTGTACGATGTTGGTGTAGTATCAATAAACGGCAGATGTCCTTGTGGTGGGCTTTTGTTAGACTGATTTCCACATCCTCTGTGTTCACTGGGCGTCTGTTTTATTAATTTTTGTAAAAGATCAGTTGCTTAGTAAATGATCTCAAAAGTTATATTGTTCTCACCAATGCAGTGCGGCACGAGGTTGACCCCAAATATGTCCGCCGATAGAAGAAGAAAAGCAGACACTTTAGCGTCCAAGTGGATAAACTATGCCGTTGCCATTGCAGTGCGAAAGCCGCACGAAGCCGGTAGCGTGGCCTAGCGGTCTAAGGCGCTGGATTAAGGCTCCAGTCTCTTCGGAGGCGTGGGTTCAAATCCCACCGCTGCCAAAGAAGGTTTTGAAGAAACCACCATCCAAGCTGTTGAGCAGCTTATACTCAAATTGGCGCCCTCTGTTGCTCTTTTCAACAGCAGCAACTTGGAAGAGTCGGCTTGACGTTTCTTCAATTCCTTCAAGTTCTCCAATATTCAAAGGGCGTAGGATGGCCCAAGCTGGCCGAACCAACGGAGAACACATCAAAAGAATGCCCAACACGCAGGCGGCCGTATAAAGCAAACCATAAAGCCGCGTCGGCCAGTCCGAAGTCTTAGGAATCTAGCGCTTCTTTGTCTGCATCTGCCAATAGATGACTTGACTGAGATTCTCTAGCTCGCGTGTTACGCCCCCTTCTGTTTTGGCTAGGAATAAGAGAGCCGGGGCTTCTCGGCGGTAGTGTGGCCGAGTGGTCGAAGGCGCTGGATTTAGGCTCCAGTCTCTGTGGAGGCGTGGGTTCGAATCCCACCACTGCCAGCGAAGCTTTTGTGAAGATGTTGGCTCGGTCCATCCTTGGAAAAGCGCCATGTTGAAAATGTCTGTGGCAAGACCTTGCGTGTACGATGTTGGTGTAGTATCAATAAACGGCAGATGTCCTTGTGGTGGGCTTTTGTTAGACTGATTTCCACATCCTCTGTGTTCACTGGGCGTCTGTTTTATTAATTTTTGTAAAAGATCAGTTGCTTAGTAAATGATCTCAAAAGTTATATTGTTCTCACCAATGCAGTGCGGCACGAGGTTGACCCCAAATATGTCCGCCGATAGAAGAAGAAAAGCAGACACTTTAGCGTCCAAGTGGATAAACTATGCCGTTGCCATTGCAGTGCGAAAGCCGCACGAAGCCGGTAGCGTGGCCTAGCGGTCTAAGGCGCTGGATTAAGGCTCCAGTCTCTTCGGAGGCGTGGGTTCAAATCCCACCGCTGCCAAAGAAGGTTTTGAAGAAACCACCATCCAAGCTGTTGAGCAGCTTATACTCAAATTGGCGCCCTCTGTTGCTCTTTTCAACAGCAGCAACTTGGAAGAGTCGGCTTGACGTTTCTTCAATTCCTTCAAGTTCTCCAATATTCAAAGGGCGTAGGATGGCCCAAGCTGGCCGAACCAACGGAGAACACATCAAAAGAATGCCCAACACGCAGGCGGCCGTATAAAGCAAACCATAAAGCCGCGTCGGCCAGTCCGAAGTCTTAGGAATCTAGCGCTTCTTAGTCTGCATCTGCCAATAGATGACTTGACTGAGATTCTCTAGCTCGCGTGTTACGCCCCCTTCTGTTTTGGCTAGGAATAAGAGGGCCGGGGCTTCTCGGCGGTAGTGTGGCCGAGTGGTCGAAGGCGCTGGATTTAGGCTCCAGTCTCTGTGGAGGCGTGGGTTCGAATCCCACCACTGCCAGCGAAGCTTTTGTGAAGATGTTGGCTCTGTCCATCCTTGGAAAAGCGCCATGTTGAAAATGTCTGTGGCAAGAGCTTGCGTGTACGATGTTGGTGTAGTATCAATGAACGGCAGATGTCCTTGTGGTGGGCTTTTGTTAGACTGATTTCCACATCCTCTGTGTTCACTGGGCGTCTGTTTTATTAATTTTTGTAAAAGATCAGTTGCTTAGTAAATGATCTCAAAAGTTATATTGTTCTCACCAATGCAGTGCGGCACGAGGTTGACCCCAAATATGTCCGCCGATAGAAGAAGAAAAGCAGACACTTTAGCGTCCAAGTGGATAAACTATGCCGTTGCCATTGCAGTGCGAAAGCCGCACGAAGCCGGTAGCGTGGCCGAGCGGTCTAAGGCGCTGGATTAAGGCTCCAGTCTCTTCGGAGGCGTGGGTTCAAATCCCACCGCTGCCAAAGAAGGTTTTGAAGAAACCACCATCCAAGCTGTTGAGCAGCTTATACTCAAATTGGCGCCCTCTGTTGCTCTTTTCAACAGCAGCAACTTGGAAGAGTCGGCTTGACGTTTCTTCAATTCCTTCAAGTTCTCCAATATTCAAAGGGCGTAGGATGGCCCAAGCTGGCCGAACCAACGGAGAACACATCAAAAGAATGCCCAACACGCAGGCGGCCGTATAAAGCAAACCATAAAGCCGCGTCGGCCAGTCCGAAGTCTTAGGAATCTAGCGCTTCTTTGTCTGCATCTGCCAATAGATGACTTGACTGAGATTCTCTAGCTCACGTGTTACGCCCCCTTCTGTTTTGGCTAGGAATAAGAGGGCCGGGGCTTCTCGGAGGTAGTGTGGCCGAGTGGTCGAAGGCGCTGGATTTAGGCTCCAGTCTCTGTGGAGGCGTGGGTTTGAATCCCACCACTGCCAGCGAAGCTTTTGTGAAGATGTTGGCTCGGTCCATCCTTGGAAAAGCGCCATGTTGAAAATGTCTGTGGCAAGAGCTTGCGTGTACGATGTTGGTGTAGTATCAATGAACGGCAGATGTCCTTGTGGTGGGCTTTTGTTAGACTGATTCCCACATCCTCTGTGTTCACTGGGCGTCTGTTTTATTAATTTTTGTAAAAGATCAGTTGCTTAGTAAATGATCTCAAAAGTTATATTGTTCTCACCAATGCAGTGCGGCACGAGGTTGACCCCAAATATGTCCGCCGATAGAAGAAGAAAAGCAGACACTTTAGCGTCCAAGTGGATAAACTATGCCGTTGCCATTGCAGTGCGAAAGCCGCACGAAGCCGGTAGCGTGGCCGAGCGGTCTAAGGTGCTGGATTAAGGCTCCAGTCTCTTCGGAGGCGTGGGTTCAAATCCCACCGCTGCCAAAGAAGGTTTTGAAGAAACCACCATCCAAGCTGTTGAGCAGCTTATACTCAACTTGGCGCCCTCTGTTGCTCTTTTCAACAGCAGCAACTTGGAAGAGTCGGCTTGACGTTTCTTCAATTCCTTCAAGTTCTCCAATATTCAAAGGGCGTAGGATGGCCCAAGCTGGCCGAACCAACGGAGAACACATCAAAAGAATGCCCAACACGCAGGCGGCCGTATAAAGCAAACCATAAAGCCGCGTCGGCCAGTCCGAAGTCTTAGGAATCTAGCGCTTCTTTGTCTGTATCTGCCAATAGATGACTTGACTGAGATTCTCTAGCTCGCGTGTTACGCCCCCTTCTGTTTTGGCTAGGAATAAGAGGGCCGGGGCTTCTCGGCGGTAGTGTGGCCGAGTGGTCGAAGGCGCTGGATTTAGGCTCCAGTCTCTGTGGAGGCGTGGGTTCGAATCCCACCACTGCCAGCGAAGCTTTTGTGAAGATGTTGGCTCGGTCCATCCTTGGAAAAGCGCCATGTTGAAAATGTCTGTGGCAAGAGCTTGCGTGTACGATGTTGGTGTAGTATCAATGAACGGCAGATGTCCTTGTGGTGGGCTTTTGTTAGACTGATTTCCACATCCTCTGTGTTCACTGGGCGTCTGTTTTATTAATTTTTGTAAAAGATCAGTTGCTTAGTAAATGATCTCAAAAGTTATATTGTTCTCACCAATGCAGTGCGGCACGAGGTTGACCCCAAATATGTCCGCCGATAGAAGAAGAAAAGCAGACACTTTAGCGTCCAAGTGGATAAACTATGCCGTTGCCATTGCAGTGCGAAAGCAACACGAAGCCGGTAGCGTGGCCGAGCGGTCTAAGGCGCTGGATTAAGGCTCCAGTCTCTTCGGAGGCGTGGGTTCAAATCCCACCGCTGCCAAAGAAGGTTTTGAAGAAACCACCATCCAAGCTGTTGAGCAGCTTATACTCAACTTGGCACCCTCTGTTGCTCTTTTCAACAGCAGCAACTTGGAAGAGTCGGCTTGACGTTTCTTCAATTCCTTCAAGTTCTCCAATATTCAAAGGGCGTAGGATGGCCCAAGCTGGCCGAACCAACGGAGAACACATCAAAAGAATGCCCAACACGCAGGCGGCCGTATAAAGCAAACCATAAAGCCGCGTCGGCCAGTCCGAAGTCTTAGGAATCTAGCGCTTCTTTGTCTGCATCTGCCAATAGATGACTTGACTGAGATTCTCTAGCTCGCGTGTTACGCCCCCTTCTGTTTTGGCTAGGAATAAGAGGGCCGGGGCTTCTCGGAGGTAGTGTGGCCGAGTGGTCGAAGGCGCTGGATTTAGGCTCCAGTCTCTGTGGAGGCGTGGGTTCGAATCCCACCACTGCCAGCGAAGCTTTTGTGAAGATGTTGGCTCGGTCCATCCTTGGAAAAGCGCCATGTTGAAAATGTCTGTGGCAAGAGCTTGCGTGTACGATGTTGGTGTAGTATCAATGAACGGCAGATGTCCTTGTGGTGGGCTTTTGTTAGACTGATTTCCACATCCTCTGTGTTCACTGGGCGTCTGTTTTATTAATTTTTGTAAAAGATCAGTTGCTTAGTAAATGATCTCAAAAGTTATATTGTTCTCACCAATGCAGTGCGGCACGAGGTTGACCCCAAATATGTCCGCCGATAGAAGAAGAAAAGCAGACACTTTAGCGTCCAAGTGGATAAACTATGCCGTTGCCATTGCAGTGCGAAAGCCGCACGAAGCCGGTAGCGTGGCCGAGCGGTCTAAGGCGCTGGATTAAGGCTCCAGTCTCTTCGGAGGCGTGGGTTCAAATCCCACCGCTGCCAACGAAGGTTTTGAAGAAACCACCATCCAAGCTGTTGAGCAGCTTATACTCAAATTGGCGCCCTCTGTTGCTCTTTTCAACAGCAGCAACTTGGAAGAGTCGGCTTGACGTTTCTTCAATTCCTTCAAGTTCTCCAATATTCAAAGGGCGTAGGATGGCCCAAGCTGGCCGAACCAACGGAGAACACATCAAAAGAATGCCCAACACACAGGCGGCCGTATAAAGCAAACCATAAAGCCGCGTCGGCCAGTCCGAAGTCTTAGGAATCTAGCGCTTCTTAGTCTGCATCTGCCAATAGATGACTTGACTGAGATTCTCTAGCTCGCGTGTTACGCCCCCTTCTGTTTTGGCTAGGAATAAGAGGGCCGGGGCTTCTCGGCGGTAGTGTGGCCGAGTGGTCGAAGGCGCTGGATTTAGGCTCCAGTCTCTGTGGAGGCGTGGGTTCGAATCCCACCACTGCCAGCGAAGCTTTTGTGAAGATGTTGGCTCGGTCCATCCTTGGAAAAGCGCCATGTTGAAAATGTCTGTGGCAAGACCTTGCGTGTACGATGTTGGTGTAGTATCAATGAACGGCAGATGTCCTTGTGGTGGGCTTTTGTTAGACTGATTTCCACATCCTCTGTGTTCACTGGGCGTCTGTTTTATTAATTTTTGTAAAAGATCAGTTGCTTAGTAAATGATCTCAAAAGTTATATTGTTCTCACCAATGCAGTGCGGCACGAGGTTGACCCCAAATATGTCCGCCGATAGAAGAAGAAAAGCAGACACTTTAGCGTCCAAGTGGATAAACTATGCCGTTGCCATTGCAGTGCGAAAGCCGTACGAAGCCGGTAGCGTGGCCGAGCGGTCTAAGGCGCTGGATTAAGGCTCCAGTCTCTTCGGAGGCGTGGGTTCAAATCCCACCGCTGCCAAAGAAGGTTTTGAAGAAACCACCATCCAAGCTGTTGAGCAGCTTATACTCAAATTGGCGCCCTCTGTTGCTCTTTTCAACAGCAGCAACTTGGAAGAGTCGGCTTGACGTTTCTTCAATTCCTTCAAGTTCTCCAATATTCAAAGGGCGTAGGATGGCCCAAGCTGGCCGAACCAACGGAGAACACATCAAAAGAATGCCCAACACGCAGGCGGCCGTATAAAGCAAACCATAAAGCCGCGTCGGCCAGTCCGAAGTCTTAGGAATCTAGCGCTTCTTTGTCTGCATCTGCCAATAGATGACTTGACTGAGATTCTCTAGCTCGCGTGTTACGCCCCCTTCTGTTTTGGCTAGGAATAAGAGGGCCGGGGCTTCTCGGCGGTAGTGTGGCCGAGTGGTCGAAGGCGCTGGATTTAGGCTCCAGTCTCTGTGGAGGCGTGGGTTCGAATCCCACCACTGCCAGCGAAGCTTTTGTGAAGATGTTGGCTCGGTCCATCCTTGGAAAAGCGCCATGTTGAAAATGTCTGTGGCAAGAGCTTGCGTGTACGATGTTGGTGTAGTATCAATGAACGGCAGATGTCCTTGTGGTGGGCTTTTGTTAGACTGATTTCCACATCCTCTGTGTTCACTGGGCGTCTGTTTTATTAATTTTTGTAAAAGATCAGTTGCTTAGTAAATGATCTCAAAAGTTATATTGTTCTCACCAATGCAGTGCGGCACGAGGTTGACCCCAAATATGTCCGCCGATAGAAGAAGAAAAGCAGACACTTTAGCGTCCAAGTGGATAAACTATGCCGTTGCCATTGCAGTGCGAAAGCAACACGAAGCCGGTAGCGTGGCCGAGCGGTCTAAGGCGCTGGATTAAGGCTCCAGTCTCTTCGGAGGCGTGGGTTCAAATCCCACCGCTGCCAAAGAAGGTTTTGAAGAAACCACCATCCAAGCTGTTGAGCAGCTTATACTCAACTTGGCACCCTCTGTTGCTCTTTTCAACAGCAGCAACTTGGAAGAGTCGGCTTGACGTTTCTTCAATTCCTTCAAGTTCTCCAATATTCAAAGGGCGTAGGATGGCCCAAGCTGGCCGAACCAACGGAGAACACATCAAAAGAATGCCCAACACGCAGGCGGCCGTATAAAGCAAACCATAAAGCCGCGTCGGCCAGTCCGAAGTCTTAGGAATCTAGCGCTTCTTTGTCTGCATCTGCCAATAGATGACTTGACTGAGATTCTCTAGCTCGCGTGTTACGCCCCCTTCTGTTTTGGCTAGGAATAAGAGGGCCGGGGCTTCTCGGAGGTAGTGTGGCCGA